>NC_057810.1:701075534-701077483 GCF_018294505.1 Triticum aestivum | reverse complement strand
GCTCAGGCCGCCTCCCTTCCCTGCTCCGGCCGCCTCCCTCCCCAGCTCCAGCCGCCTCCCTCCCCAACGCCGGCCTCCTCCCCAGCACGCCGCCGGCCGACCTCCCTCCCAGCGCGCCGCAAGCCGCCTCCTCCCAGCGCGCCTCTGGCCGGCCTCGCCTCAAGCGCGCCACTGTCCGACCTTCTCCCGAGCGCTCCGCCGGCCGGCCTTCTCCCAGTGCGACGTCGGCCGGCCCTCCCTCCGCCGGCCAACTCTCCCAGCGCGCCACCGCCCCGCGCCCTCCCTCAACGCGCCACCGAGCGCCCCATCTACCACCAGTACCACTGTCGTCCTGTCCCCACTTTGTCGTCGCTGCACACCATCGTGGTGGAGGCACAGCATCACCTTCGAGATGCTCCACCAGGTTCTCCTCCGGCGCTAACTCGAACTGCTGCACATCATCCTTCGAACAGCCGGGCCTCCTGTCCCCGAGCTGGCAGTCCCCTATCCTCCGGCAAGCCTTCGTCTCCGGCTGTCAGCGTACAAAGTTCAATATGTGTATAGAGAAATTTGATACCGGTTCAAAGAAAAACATAGCATCAGTACTCAATATGTGTATAAAGAAACATCTACAAAGTTCTGTACAAGAATAGGGCGATGACTTTTGTGTTGAGGTCGATCCTATGGGTAATATGATTCATGTACATGTATTATGTGTGGAAAAAATTTCTGTCAAATGAAAGGAAAATGGTTTAATTAAAAATATTGATTTGTACGAGTTAAAAACGGTGGTCTGTTCGAAATAAAAAAATAACAAAAATTCAAATTGTAAAAGTTCATGCACCCATGCAATTCAAATGGGAAAAGTACAAGTCATAAAAAAAGAGAAGTCCAGAACACCATTGTAAAAAAATGTTTAGTTCAGAAAAAAGAATAAAAACATTTTCTTTCTGAAAAAAATATCATCCAGTTCGATGATATAAACCATGCAAGTACAGAGGGGACTATACAATAAAACCGTTGAAAACTTACGAGCAAAAATATTACCCAAAACAGAGTAAAGTCTAGTATGTTAAAACACGCTCAGTACAAAAACCATATGGACATCAGTTCAAGTACTATTTTTTCGGAATCTTTCAAATTTGTCTCTGAAAAATACATCAGTACAAATGCACACATAAATCAGTACAAGTACTCTGTTTTTTCTGACGGAAAAACAACACGATGGGTCTCACTGTAACCCAAATTACTCTTCAACGGTTGCGAATTTGAGAAAATGTTCAACATGATAAGTTTTGCATTTTTGATAGCTATTCAACGGTATATTATTTGCCCCATTTCGACAAATTTTTAAAAAATCACGTTCGAAATCAAATTTGACCGTATTCAAATTCGTTTTTAAACCGTAAGGAATTAGAAAAACATTTCAATACGAAAAAGTTGCGCATTTTCCGTAGATTTCCAACGCCGTATCATTTGCGTCAATCCAACAAACCATTTGCAAAAAATTACGAAAATACGTTTCACCCAGAATTTCACCGTTTTCCAAATTACTTTTAAATCGTAGAGAATTAGAAAAAATAATAGATATATGGAAGATGCGGATTTTCACAAGCTTTCCAACGCCATCTTATTTGCTCAATTCCGACAAACCGTTTGAAAATAGTGTCCAAAATACGATTCACGTTTTCGATTTTGAAAAAACGATTTTTCCAAAACTGCTCTTAAACCATAATGATTTTGCAAAAACGTTCAATATACTTGAAATATGGTTGTCAAGAGCTTTCCAACGATATATTACACGTCCCATTCCGACAAAAAAATTACAAAAAGTTTTTGAACTAAAGAAGACGATCTGTTAAACACAACTGAAAGCATCAGTTCAATCGCTTCGAAATCATCAATACAACCACCTGAAACGGTCAGTTCAAAAAGGGTAACAGAATAATATTCTGTTACGCGTAACAGAA
>NC_057810.1:700982092-701075126 GCF_018294505.1 Triticum aestivum | reverse complement strand
TACAATATAAGATCTCTTACGTCCCCTAACATCTGAAGTCAACTTTCACATGGTATTCTCCGTGTTTGTCGATGACGTGGTCAAGAAAGAATCCCGCCAATTCCTCTTGAATTGCTCGTATGCGATCTTGTGGTAGTAGTTCATCCCGCGTCTGCCATATCTAATTTCAAGAAGGGGGTCAATACATATATATGAATGAAACTGAACACAAATGATGGTAATAAAAATTGTAAATATTATTGCTTACGCACTTCATATTGTTGTTTAGAGTAGCCCCGCTCATAGGTGGTGTGGTGGATGAACTCGCAAATATAGTATCCACACAAATCATTCCCGGGTTCCTACCACAACCACTTTACAAGAAATAGAGGTCAATCAAACTGATAAGCAAGCATGCTAAATGGTATTGATGAAACTAGCTAGAATCAATGGGAGATGCGCGGAACTAGCTAGTAGCTAGTACTTACTTTCGGGTGGTTAAATCGTAGTTGCGCCAGCAGTCGCAGAGCTTGTGCGGTGAACTTTTTCCAAACCCTGCCAGACAGAAAACAAGAACTTGATATCAGGAAATGAACAAAGTTGCCGATATGGTGCGATAATGATCGATTGAACTTCTCGAGCATTTTAGTCATGGTCGCATACTCCTCCGGATTTTTTTCGTTTGGAGTCTATGACGGCTACTAGTCCCTGCTCAAGCTTAATCTCTAGCAGAATAAAGTGGTACCTGCGCATGCATGCATAACTCATCAATTACATTACTATAACCTCGAGAATAAGGCAAACCGAATATGCACAAGCCAGTAACACTCACTTGTATTCGTAAGGAAAGAGTATTGTAGCTTTGCTCCGATTTCGAAGTAATGATGCGAGCAACTTGGCCTCGGTTTGTCTGGCATCATGTTTAACACTCCATTCATCCATGAGATTTGTGTTAATGAACCCAATATCACCTACTTGTCTTTTCTTCAATTCGGCGATCTTCAATCTGCATAATATAGTGAGGATAATTAGATATACATGTAATGAAAGAGTTGAGCTATATATAGAGACTTAACTAATTACAGAGAAGTAGTACTTACAGACAGTAGCAAGTGATGATTGTTTTATCGAGGGCCATTTGATTGTAGAACTGGAAGATCTCCTCAAATAGAACTGACAACACATCAATTCCAACAAGGTCGTGCTCCTCTTTAACCGATAGCGACAAAGTATTTTTCCCAGAATTCTTGTAGATGTCCATGTACCAATCATGGAATCTTTGCATCATCGTTGTTAGGGAAGTACCAGGTCTGACGAGAGGCTTCCCGTGCTCGAATCTGAATATGTCCACCTCCTCAAATGTTCCAAAAATTATTGCATCCTCGTCGGCTATGTAATCTCCAGGGTTGGTACCGGGCAGCACCCCCGGAAGATTAGCGACGGTATCATTAGACACATTGAGCGGGGGGCACGATTGCTTCGCTTGTTCACCGAGCTGGGGAATTGGTTTCCCTTTTCTTCGTTCTACTTCTGGCTGTACTGCCTCCCATTCTAGAGGCTTGACAGACGATGGACCGTATCTGTTTTGATGGGGAATGTTGCAGAAAATAAAATTTTTCCTACGGTTTCACCAAGATCCATCTATGAGTTCATCTAGGCAATGAGTGATAGGAGTGCATCTACATACCTTTGTAGATCGTGAGCGGAAGCGTTCAAGAGAACGGGGATGATGGAGTCGTACTCGCCGTGATCCTAATAACCGATGACCAAGTGCCGAATGGACAGCACCTCCGCGTTCAACACACGTACGGAGCGGATGATGTCTCCTCCTTCTTGATCCAGCAAGGGGGAAGAAGAGGTCGATGAAGATCCAGTAGCACGACGGCGTGGTGTTGGATGCAGCAGGACTCCGGCAGGGCTTCGCCAAGCTACTGCAGGAGGAGGAAGAGGTGTAGCAGGGGGAGGAAGGCGCCAAGACTCAGGGTGCGGCTGCCGTCCCTCCCCCCTCCTTTATATAGGCCCCCAGGGGGGGGGGCGCCAGCCCCGGAGATGGGAATCTCCCAAGGGGGCGGCGGCCAAGGGGGGTGGAGTGCCCCCCAAGGCAAGTGGTGCGCACCCCTAGGGTTTCCAACCCTAGGCGCAGGGGGGCCAAGGAGGGGTGCACCAGCCCACTAGGGGCTGGTTCCCCTCCCACTTCAGCCCACGGGGCCCTTCGGGATAGGTGGCCCCACCCGGTGGTCCCCCGGGACCCTTCCAGTGGTCCCGGTACAATACCGGGTGACCCCGAAACTTTCCTGATGGCCGAAACAGCACTTCCTATATATAATTCTTTACCTCCGGACCATTCTGGAACTCCTCGTGACGTTCGGGATCTCATCCGTGACTCCGAACAACATTTGGTTTGCTGCATACTCATATTCATACAACCCTAGCGTCACTGAACCTTAAGTGTGTAGACCCTACGGGTTCGGGAGACATGCAGACATGACCGAGACGGCTCTCCGGTCAATAACCAACAGCGGGATCTGGATACCCATGTTGGCCCCCACATGCACCTCGATGATCTCATCGGATGAACCACGATGTCGAGAATTCAATCAATCCCGTATACAATTCCCTTTGTCAATCGGTATGTTACTTGCCCGAGACTCGATCGTCGGTATCCCAATACCTCGTTCAGTCTCGTTACTGGCAAGTCACTTTACTCGTACCGTAATGCATGATCCCGTGACAAGACACTTGGTCACTTTGAGCTCATTATGATGATGCATTACCGAGTGGGCCCAGAGATACCTCTCCATCATACGGAGTGAGAAATCTCAGTCTCGATCCGTGTCAACCCAACAGACACTTTCGGAGATACCTGTAGTGCACCTTTATAGTCACCCAGTTACATTGTGACGTTTGGTACACCCAAAGCACTCCTACGGTATCCGGGAGTTACACGATCTCATGGTCTAAGGAAAACATACTTGACATTGGAAAAGCTCTAGCAAAACGAACTACACGATCTTGTGCTATGCTTAGGATTGGGTCTTGTCCATCACATCATTCTCCTAATGATGTGATCCCGTTATCAATGACATCTAATGTCCATAGTCAGGAAACCATGACTATCTGTTGATCAACGAGCTAGTCAACTAGAGGCTTACTAGGGACATATTATGGTCTATGTATTCACACGTGTATTACGATTTCCGGATAATACAATTATAGCATGAATAAAGGCAATTATCATGAACAAGGAAATATAATAATAATCCTTTTATTATTGCCTCTAGGGCATATTTCCAACAGTCTCCCACTTGCACTAGAGTCAATAATCTAGTTACATTATGATGAATCGAACACCCATAGAGTTCTGGTGTTGATCATGTTTTGCTCGCAAAAGAGGTTTAGTGAACGGATCTGCGACATTCAGATCCGTATGTACTTTGCAAATATCTATGTCTCCATCTTGAACATTTTCACGGATGGAGTTGAAACGACGCTTGATGTGCCTGGTCTTCTTGTGAAACCTGGGCTCCTTGGCAAGGGCAATAGCTCCAGTGTTGTCACAGAAGAGTTTGATCGGCCCCGACGCATTGGGTATGACTCCTAGGTCGGTGATGAACTCCTTCACCCAAATTGCTTCATGTGCTGCCTCCGAGGCTGCCATGTACTCCGCTTCACATGTAGATCCCGCCACGACACTCTGCTTGCAGCTGCACCAGCTTACTGCTCCACCATTTAACATATACACGTATCCGGTTTGTGACTTAGAGTCATCCAGATCTGTATCGAAGCTAGCGTCGACGTAACCCTTCACGACGAGCTCTTCGTCACCTCCATAAAAGAGAAACATGTCCTTTGTCCTTTTCAGGTACTTCAGGATATTCTTGACTTCCGTCCAGTGTTCCTTGACGGGATTACTTTGGTACCTTCCTACCAAACTTACGGCAAGGTTTACATCAGGTCTGGTACACAGCATGGCATACATAATAGATCCTATGGCTGAGGCATAGGGGATGACACTCATCTCTTCTTTATCTTTTGCCGTGGTTGGGCACTGAGCCAAGCTCAACTTCACACCTTGCAGTACAGGCAAGAACCCTTTCTTGGACTGATCCATTTTGAACTTCTTCAAAATCTTATCAAGGTATGTGCTTTGTGAAAGACCTATGAGGCATCTCGATCTATCCCTATAGATCTTGATGCCTAATATGTAAGCAGCTTCTCCAAGGTCCTTCATTGAAAAACACTTATTCAAGTAGGCCTTAATGCTGTCCAAAAGTTCTATATCATTTCCCATCAAGAGTATGTCATCTACATATAATATGAGAAATGCTACAGAGCTCCCACTCACTTTCTTGTAAACGCAGGCTTCTCCATAAGTCTGCATAAACCCAAATGCTTTGATCATCTCATCAAAGCGAATGTTCCAACTCCGAGATGCTTGCACCAGCCCATAAATGGATCGCTGGAGCTTGCATACTTTGTTAGCATTCTTAGGATCGACAAAAACTTCCGGCTGCATCATATACAGTTCTTCCTTAAGATAACCGTTAAGGAGTGTCGTTTTGACGTCCATCTGCCATATCTCATAATCATAGTATGCGGCAATTGCTAACATGATTCGGACGGACTTAAGCTTTGCTATGGGAGAGAAAGTCTCATCGTAGTCAACCCCTTGAACTTGCCGATAACCCTTAGCAACAAGTCGAGCTTTATAGATGGTAATCTTACCATCCGCGTCCATCTTCTTCTTAAAGATCTATTTGTTTTCTATCGCTCGCCGATCATCGGGCAAGTCTGTCAAAGTCCATACTTTGTTTTCATACATGGATTCTATCTCGGATTGCATGGCTTCAAGCCATTTGTTGGAATCTGGGCCCGCCGTCTGTCGGGGAAACTGATCCACGAACACCTATGGGACAGGCGGACCGAGCCCCTTTCGGTTCGGCGGGGGGCGGAGATCGCACGAAGAGCAGATCGAGGCGAAGCACACGAGCAGTTTACCCAGCGTCAGAGCTCTCCGGAGAGATAATACTCCTACTGCTGCTTGTCTGATTGTATTTTGTTCTTGCTCGGGAGAGCTAAGTGTTTTTCTGGCTTCCGAATGAGCCGAACCCCCTCTACGTTGCGCATGGGCTCCTTTTATATGCTCAAGGGGTCACCGACAGGTGGCAATGCAGAGAAGGGTAAAAATGTAAAAAGGAGTTGCGGTTGGTACACCTACTTGCACAGTGTATCCTACCTAACCCTAACGACAGGGGACAAAGGCATTAAATGCCCGTCTGTGTCGCCCAAAACAGTGCAGAAAGGGACCGTCAGGGACGCCACCGTTCGCCACGATGGCGATCTTGTCAGCGCCGCATGCCACCGCGCACCGCTGGCTGCACAGCCTCCTGCCACGCGCGCCTGGAAAAGCCCCAGGGCGACACGTTGGTGGATGCGCTGGAGCGTGGGTACAGGGTGGTTACTTGCCGCGGCAAGTGCCTTGCCGCGGTCGTCGTCTTGTCGCGCCCGGAAGCTTGTCGCTCACCAGGCCTTGAGATGCCTTGGTTGGTCTTCCCGGCAAGCTCCTCTTGCCGGGGCCTTGTCGCCTTGCCGGGACGCGTGGCACGTCGCGGCAAGTTTCTTGGGATGCCTCGGTTGGCCTTCCCGGCAAGTTCTTCTTGTCGGGGCCTTGTCTCCTTGGCTTGAATACTTTGTTCTTGAATGGCTCCAAGGAAACCACGGAGGACCTTGGCGGTCGCCCGGCAAGCCTTGCCGCGGGGTGCTGCAACTGCCCGTGCACAAGTTCGGGATACTAGGGTACCCCTACTCTAGTACACCGACAGGAGCCCCCGGGCCTGGGCCACACACGGTGCCGACCGCTATTGGGCCAGGCCCAAGAGAGGGCACGGGCACGCGCGGCCTGGGTTACGCCGAATCTCACTCCGTATCCACCGCACCCTCCCCCAACGGTACGCGTTGAATGCGGCATCATGGGAGAGATCGTGGGTGGTTTCTTTATTCGGAAGGGCGAAACATCCGCCCCCTCCCTCTTTATAAGCAGGGGAAATAGGGGCAGTTTCCCCACTTCGCTGGTTGCTACTCCATTCTCGAAAATCTCCGCCGCTCCCTCCTTCTTCTCAAAGCCAAAAAAGAGCAGCGCTCCGCCCCCCATTGCCACCAGCTCCATCGACGCCGTCGATCTCCCTCGCCACCTCCGCCATGGCTCCGAAAGCCGACAAGGGGAAGGGCGTGAAATCGGTCGAAGCGCAGCGGCTCACGGCGCTGCGGAAGGAGCGGGCCATCTTCCCCCCTCAGCTTGACGCGAAGGAGCTGAGGGAGTACTACTACCTCTTCTGGTCGATGGAGACGCGAGCGCATCCGCGCACGAGGGTACTCCCGGCCACCGCTTCGAGGCTGGCTCCGAACGGATATCCCTTTTTCGCGCTATTCTTCTACTGCGGGCTCTGCCCACCTTTCTCTGAATTCTTTTGCGATATCATGAACACCTACGGGTTCCGCCTCCTTGATTTCACCCCCAACGCCGTTCTGACCATGGCAGTTTTCACACATTTGTGCGAAAACTTTGTCGGAGTCCAGCCAAACGTAGCCCTTTTCCGCCACTTCTTCATGCCTCGAGTCGAGAGAGGAGAGCCCCTTGCCGGAGGAATCGCTTGGATCTCGAGGGTCGGCAAGAAGGAAGCCTATCTGGAGGGAGAGCTCCGCAGCAAATGGGAGGAGTGGAGAGCTGAGTGGTGCTGGGTCGTCGAGGAGAACCCGCAGCCTTTCACCGCCCTGCGCCAAGCCCCAATAGTGCGAGGCAATGATTGGAGCAACGTGGCCCCGGAAGACGACATGCTGAAGATCGCCGTCACCCGGATCCTACGCCTCAGGCTTGCCGGGCTCACTGTGGGTGCAGTTGGCGCAGATTTCCTTCGCCGCCGCATCGCCCCCCTGCAGGAGAGGGGGAGACCCGCCTGGGAGTTCCAAAACTCGGCGGATATCATGAGGCTGCGCCCAGGCCTCAACTTCAACTTCACTGTTCTGGAGCTGGACGCCATGCTCCTGGAGCTGTTCAAGCGCGATCCCCAGCATCCATTCATGTTGCCGCGGGACGTCGTTCCGCTGTGCAACAATTCTTCACTTGACCGCATCCACGCAATGATGCCGCTGTGTGACTCTCACGGAATCGTTCCAACCTGGCAAGAGCCGGCAGACGCCATCGTGCGGGAGTTCTTCGATGGCTTGGTAGAAGTGCCGGTCCGCGCCGACGAGCAGAATAGCCTCACCTGCGACACCACCGATGCGGAGATGCAGCGCATCGCCACCAGGCTGGAAGAGGCGGCAGCAGCTGCTGCCGCGGGTGTATTTGGATTCACCATGGAGGAGGCAGAGGCAGCGGAGGCGGCAAGCCTTGCCGAGTGCGTGGAGTTTGCCGGCGAGGAAGATATTGCCGGCCCTGAAGCTGAGCCGAGCGAGCCCGGCGAGGAAGAGCCCGAACCTTCAGACAGCTTGCCACAGGCGGAGCCCCCGGCTCCGGCAAGGAGGCGTCTCCGCAAGGCCAGGGACGCAGCGGGGCGGCAGACGGGCCAGCAGCCGCCAAGCCGTGCGACACGCTCTACCGCGGCAAGCACTGTTGCCGCAGGAGCGCCTCACGCCGCTGCGGCAACTGAAGCGGGGTCTTCCCGGTCCACCGCCACTGCTCCTGCCAATCGGGCGAGGGAGCCTACTCCTCCGCCTCGTCGCACCGGAGGCGAGCCGAACTTTGATCTCTCCGCGCTCAGCTCCGACGAGGAAGAAGAAGAGTAAGATCCCTTGCCGTTCTTGTTGTTCTTCGATCTTTGTTGGCTTTCGTCTTGTATCTGACTTGCTTCGATCTGAATCCATTCCTTTCCAGGACGCTGGCCCAGAGAGCGGCGACGAGAGCCAAGGCCCCGGTGATTGTCATCGAAGATGATCCCACCGTGTCAGCAGGGGGTGTGTGTGAGACCACCTTGACGGACCCGGCAACTACTCCCCAAAGCAGCCCCCAGCGTAGCCCCCAGCATAAGTTTATAGTTTACTTCCTGCCGTTAGGCGCGCATGGGTGCTCTTTTCTCTACTGATATCTTGACTGTTGGATTTGTGTAGGAGCAGAATAGCCTCACCAGGAATGCCCGGACGCTGCTCCTGAAGTGCCATCTGCTTCGACTACGCCGCCAAGGGAGGGGTCCCCGGCAAGGGAGCGCTCTCCGGCAAGGGAGAACTCTCCGGCAAGGGACAGTTCTCCGGCAAGAGACGACACCAGTGATCCTCCGGCGGTTGAGACCGCGACCGCAGATCCTAGCACAGGTAATTTTCTTGCCTGAAAACTTCCCTTGGGATCTTCTTCTTCTGATTTTCTTCTTGTATATTTGCTTGACTTTTCTCCCTTCTTCGGTTGTCAGATCCACCCGCCGCGGAGCTGATGGAAACCGGGGCCGCCGGCGAGGAGGACGTGCGCGGCAACAATGACGACGCCGCCACCACCGAAGAAGAGGCCGGTGCTGATGATCCTGCCGGCGAAGAGGCCGCCAAGGCTGCCGCCGTAGAAGCGGGCGAGGGACCCGGCGATTGCACTGACGACCCTGAGGCCGCAGGAGCGCCAGGCGCTGCGCCGACTGCCGATCCCTCCGCCAACGCTGCAGCGCCAGGCTCCGAAGAGCCCCAGCCCGGCGCCTACTTGAAGGCCGGCGACGGTATCTTCATCAAGCTCCCTTGGGTGTCAAGCTCCAGGGCGCTGGTCGAGGGAGAAATCCTGGACGGAGAGGTGCTCGCCTCCGCTGGGCTGACGATGGTCGACGCGCCAAGCAGCAGCAGCGACGAGCCTGAGGAGGAGCGGCTGCTGCGGAAGCTAACGTCGCTCTACCGTGCCCGACAAGCCAAGCTGGCCTCCCGAGAAGCGCTTGTCGCGAAGGCGGGGGTTGATATCGAGAAACGCGCGGAGGAGCTCTGAGGCCTCAGGTAGGGAGCTCTCCGGTCCTTGGCGGAGGAGCGGGAGCAACTTCTCGAGGAGCAGAAATCCTTCCTCCTCGAGAAGGTTGAAGCCGAAGAGAAGCAACGGCTTGTCGCCGAAAACTTATTCGTGCAGGAAGGAGAGTTGGCGCAGCGCAAGGTCAATCTTGACAGCCACAAGGAGGAGCTTGCCGCACGCGAGCAAGCGATTGGTGGGGCTCTCAAGGAGGCAAAGGATGCTGCCGCAGCTGCCGAGGCCACCAAGAAGGAGCTGGAGACAAAGGTGGCGCAGCTGGAAGCCGATCTCCGGGCGGGCGGCGAGGAGCTCACCGCTCTCAAGCATGAGCGCGAGAAGGATGCTGCCGCTCATGGTGAGCTGCAAGGTCTCCTCGCAGAGAGGAGCAAGGAGCTTAGCGCCGCCAAGGACTCCAATGCGGATCTTGAGTTGAAGTTGGCTACTTTGACTCAGACGCTGGACGGCGCCAGGGAGCGGGAGGTGGCCTTGTCGGAGAAGATCAAGGCCGACGAGGCGCTGCTGGCGAATGCTGCTGCCGCCCATGACGCCTTCAGGGAGACTGTGGAGCACTGGGCTGAGGGTCTGGTGAATATTGCCGCCGCCATCGATGGGGAGCTGGCGCAGCTGGGGATGGAGGGGCTCGGGTACTCCTCCGACGAGCACCTCCAACCCAGCGCCAAGCTCAGCCTGTTCTTCAAGGGCGTGGCGACGATCCTCCAGCGACTCCGGGAGAAGATCCCAAAGCAGCTGGCCGACGAGTCGCGCAGGATCTGCGCAGGGGTTCTTCAGAAGGTGCTGGTGAAGGTGGCCTTCCATAATCCAGGCCTCAACCTCACCAACATCCTCAAATCCTTGCCGCCGGATGCTGATCTGGATGCGCTCAAGGCCCTTGTCGCACCCATTGTGGACAAGGTGAGCAAGATCAAGAGGGTTGAAGGCGATCGCATAGATTAGGCCGCCCGTTTTCTCTTTCTCTTTGCCGCTGCTAGTCATGTTACAAGAACATCTATTAGAGCCGTGACAAGCTATCTTGTAATATAACTCTATTTTGGGTAGAGATTTGCTATGTTATTCCTTTTACTTGATTCCTTCCTTTGTATGTTTTTACCCTACGCTTTTAGGGAACTTGTCGGTGCAGGCACCTGGGCCGCGAGCGCTGAGTGCGGGACGTCAGCAGCCTGCTGGTGGTGCTGCTTCCGACAAGAAACCTTGTCGCAACTAGTCGCAGCTCACTTAAATTGTTGAGCGAACTCGAAACAAAGTAAGGGCGCAACTAGCTACGAGTTGGTTCCTTCGCGCACAGGTTTTCCATACAAAGTACGGTCGTTCGAGGAGATAACTTAAAAATTTAAAACTGATTGCTCAAACTTTGGCAACTTAGCTTTTCTGTTGTTTTCTTCCCGGTAAGGCGAAACTTCCTTGAACGATGCCTGGTCCACACCATTATCGTCTTCATTCCCCCCGGCAAACTTGTGTGCGAGGGAATCTTCCTTTCCTTTTTGAGAAAAAGAAAGAAGAGAAAATAAAGGCATGGAGCCTTATAGTTCGTTATCGCTTACCGGGGGTAGGTGCTGCACAAAGTGTCAGATAACGCATGCAAATATAAAGTAAAAAGCATGAATTTGACAAGATGTGCGGAGCACATGAGCTTTACTTATGCACAGGATCTGCGCCCAGCTTTGTACAAAGGATTACATGCAACATCGGCAAGAATTGTACAAAAGGTGGTTGCCGGAACGGGTTCCGGCAACTGCGCCCTACGGGTAAAACTTACGAAGATGCTCAATGTTCCAGGAGTTGCTCACCGGTACGCCATCTTCAGTCTCAAGGCGGATAGCGCCAGGCCTAGTGACTCGTTTCACCCGATAAGGGCCTTCCCACTTCGGCGTCAACTTGTTGGAATTCTTAGCGGACTGAACGCGCCGAAGAACAAGGTCGCCTTTCTCGAAACTTCTGGCTTTAACTTTACGGCTATGGTAGCAGCGCAAAGCTTGCTGGTATCGAGCAGCTCGTACAGCAGCCTGAAGACGGTCCTCCTCAAGGAGTTGCGCGTCATCTTGTCGCAGCTGCTCTTGCTCAAGCTCATCATAAGCGAGCACTCGAGGTGACCCGTATACGAGTTCCATGGGGAGAATTGCCTTTGCTCCATAGACTAGAGCGAAAGGTGTCTGGCCAGTGGCTCAATTTGGCGTCGTCCTGATCAACCAAAGAACCACCGGCAGCTCCTCAATCCAGTTCCTTCTGCACTTGCGCAACCTGTCGAAAGTTCTGGTCTTGAGCCCGCGCAACACTTCAGCATTTGCCCTCTCCGCTTGACCGTTGCTTCTTGGATGAGCAACAAAAGCGAAGCAGACCTTGGCGCCAAGATCCTGGACGTACTGCATGAAGGTGCGGCTCGTAAATTGCGTGCCGTTGTCGGTGATGATCCTGTTAGGATCCCGAAACGGTAAACAATCGACCTAAAGAACTTGACTGCTGACTGTGCTGTCACCTTTCTCACTGGTTCCACTTCTGGCCACTTTGTGAGCTTGTCGATTGCAACATACAAGTACTCAAAGCCCCCGACAGCTCGGGGGAAGGGGCCGAGGATATCGAGCCCCCAGACCGAAAATGGCCAGGATAAAGGGATCGTCTGGAGAGCTTGAGCTGGCTGGTGTATCTGCTTGGAATGGAACTGGCACGCTTCACACTTGGTTACTTGTGCAGTTGCATCCTGGAGGGCTGTCGGCCAAAAGAAACCTTGCCGGAACGCTTTGCCGGCAAGTGCTCTTGCGCCAATGTGGTGACCACATATGCCTCTATGTATTTCTGCCAACAACTTTTGTCCGTCTTCCTGGTGAATACACTTCAATTTCACACCGTTGAGTCTTCTTCTGTACAGTGTGTTGTTGACAAACTGGTACATACTTGACTGCCGGGCTACTCTTTCCGCTTCTTCTTGCTCTTCGGGAAGTTCTCCTGTCTGAAGGAAATGGACAGTCTGCTGTGCCCATGCTGGAGCTTGTGGCTCGACAACAAGGACTAAAGGCACATCTGCTGCTGCGGGAACATCCGCTTCTACGGCAAGAACTTGTGGTTCTGCTGGAGCTTGATGTTCCCCGGCAAGCTTGCCGGAGCAAAACTTGTCGGGAGCGTCTGCTTCAATGGAACAAACTCTAAGGTTTGCCGGAGCAGACTGCTCCTCAGCACTCTTGGTGTTGATCCTGAGGAACTTCCTGGCGGCGGCTTCGGGGAGCTCTGCCGGAAAATAGTCACCAGAAAACAACTTCCTCTTCTTGCTCTGTCCAGTTGATGGTGTTACGGATGGTTGAGTCAGCTTGAGCACAAAGATCCCTGGTTCCACAGGTAACTTAAGTGCGGCGCACTTTGACAGGCCGTCGTCAATGTCGTTCTGAGCTCTCGGAACATGCTCCATCTGCAGGCCGTCAAAGTGCCCTTCTAGCTTTCTCACTTCATCAATGTAAGCTTCCATTAACAGACTCTGATAATTCTTGTTCACTTGGCGGACGACAAGCTGTGAGTCACCCCTGACAATGAGCTTCTTGATCCCAAGGTCTGCTGTGATCCTGAGGCCGGCAAGCAAACCTTCATACTCTGCAGTATTGTTCGTTGCTTGCTCCTTGGGAAAGTGCATCTGGACTACGTACTTGAGATGCTCTCCGGTGGGTGCAACAAGTAGCACGCCAGCACCGGCGCCTTGCAGCGAGAAAGCACCATCAAAGTACATCAGCCACTCTTTGCTTGCTTCCTTGACGGGGATTCTCGTCTCTGGAATTTCTTCATCTGGTGTTGGCGTCCACTCTGCTATGAACTCTGCCAATGCTCTACTTTGGATAGTTGAAGTGCTCTCAAACTTGAGGCCAAAGCTTGACAATTCTAGTGCCCACTCGACAATCCTGCCTGTTGCTTCTGTATTTTGCAGTATCCTCTTCAACGGAAAGCGAGTGACAACTATGATCTCATGTGCTTGGAAGTAATGGCGCAGCTTTCTCGAGGCCATAAGGAGGCCGAAAAGCAATTTCTGCACACCAGAGTACCTTGACCTAGCCCCCTGCAGAAGGGAACTGACAAAGTAAACTGGGTGCTGCACCATTCTCTTCTGCATCTTCTCATGCTCCTGCGCAGATCCATCCTTGTCGGGACCAGAGCTTGCCGGTGAAGTCCCCTGCTTGTCGCTGGATGTGTCTGCCATGGTTGCTGGCTCATCATCCGTCTCCCTCTCCGCTACTAACGCAGCACTAACCACTTGATTGGTTGCCGCTATATATAACAACAACTTCTCTTGTGGCTTAGGTGCGACAAGTGTTGGAGTGGAGGACAGGTATCTCTTCAAGTCCTGCAGCGCAGCCTCCGCTTCCGGAGTCCATTTTATTGGACCTGCCTTTTTCAAAATTTTGAAAAATGGCAGGGCGCGCTCAGTAGACCTAGAGATAAACCTGCTGAGAGCAGCTACACAACCGGCAAGTCTTCGTACATCCTTGACGCGCTTTGGTGCTTCAATCTGCTCAATGGCCTTGATCTTGTCGGGATTGGCTTCAATTCCCCGTTGAGACACGAAGAACACGAGAAGCTTACCGGAGGGGACTCCAAACACGCACTTCTCGGGGTTAAGCTTGAGGTTGATCTTGCGCAGATTTGCAAAGGTTTCGTCTAAATCTTGAATTAGGGTCGCTTTGTCCTTGCTCTTGACCACTATGTCATCCATGTAGGCTTCCACATTTCTGTGCATTTGCGGTTCAAAAGCGTCATGGACTACCCTTGCAAATGTTGAACCAGCATTCTTCAAACCGAAAGGCATCCGTACGAAACAGTATGTGCCACATGGGGTAATGAATGCGGTTTTCTCCTCATCCTCTTCTGCCATGAAGATCTGATGATATCCTGAGTATGCATCAAGAAATGAAAGCAAGTCACATCCGGCCGTGGAGTCAACAATCTGGTCGATGCGCGGCAAGGGAAATGGGTCTTTGGGGCAAGCTTTATTAACACCGGTAAAGTCAATACACAACCTCCATTTCCCGTTTGCCTTGCGCACGACTACAGGATTGGCCAACCACGTAGGATGGAGCACTCCTCTGACAAGGCCTGCTGCTTCCAATTTCTTGATCTCTTCTGCAATGAATTCTTGGCGCTCCAATGCCTGTTTCCTGACTTTCTGCTTGACGGGCCGCGCATGAGGACAGACGGCGAGATTGTGCTCGATTACTTTCCTGGGAACACCAGGGATGTCAGACGGTTGCCATGCAAACACGTCGACGTTCGCCCGCAGGAAAGCAACGAGCGCGCTTTCCTATTTAGGGTCGAGAGTGGCGCTGATGGTGAAAGTACCACCAGTGCCGTCCTCCTTGGCGGACACCTTCTTGGTCTCTGGTGGAGCTACCATTGTCTTTTTATACTTGCCGGTGGAGCTCGATGGTGCGTCCTCGATGGTAGTGCAGCACTCCGAAGAGGTGCGCTTGCCGGAGTGGGCATCAGAACTCTTGCCGGACTTGTTGTTCTTCTTCGCCCCGGGAGCTTCAGCGGCAAGTGGCTTGTGATCTGTTGCGACTGCTGCTTCCCGGTAGATCTTGTCGGCGCAGATAAGAGCAACCTTCTTGTCGCCAGGGACAGAGATGACACTTATCGGGCCTGGCATCTTCAGTACGTTGTATGCATAGTGAGAGGCAGCCATGAACTTGGCCAGTGCTGGACGGCCAAGTATCCCATTGTAAGGCAATGGAAAGTCAGCAACGTCAAAAGTGACCCTCTCAGTCCTGAAGTTCAACTCGCTGCCAAATGTTACCAGCAGCGTGATCTTTCCCTTCGGCTTGCTCCTTCCCGGATTGATTCCTTGGAACGTGCCGGTCTCTTCGAGCTCGCTGTCTGGGATCTGGAGTTTCTGGAGTACCGCGGAGGAGATCAGGTTCAATCCGGCCCCGCCGTCAACTAGCATCTTAGTGACCTTGAGGTTGCGGATAGTTGGTGAAACCAACATCGGCAAGCACCCGACCGCAGTTATGCGATCTGGGTGGTCCTCAATATCAAAGATGATAGGCGTGCTGGACCATTTCAGAGGCTTGCGTGACTCGACGGGTGGTTCTGCCGCATTGACTTCCCGCACCCACTGTTTGAGCTGGTGGTGTGAAGTATGCAGAGAAGCACCACTGTCAACGCACAGGACCTCTGTGGCTTTCTGGAACTCCTGCTCATCGGTCTCATCTTCATCCATATCTTCATCGTCGTCGTCATCTTCATCCTTGTCGCGGTCGCGGGGAGATCTGTCTCCTTGCCGCTGCTTGGCCTTGCCGCGGCGTCCTCGTCGGCCGGGACGTTTCTTGCCAGCTCCTCCAGCACCTTCCTGGGCCTTCTCCTTGTCACGCCGCTCGTATTCAGCCTTTTGCTGTTCTACAAGCAGCTCGACCTTCTTGCAGCTCTGGAGATCATGGCCCTTGGTGCGGTGGATCTTGAATTATTGCTTGTTGGTGTTGTCCTGCTTGTCGGCGACCGCCATAGCTGCGGCAACCTCCTTGCCGGAGCTACCAGCTTCGGCTTTCTTGCCGGACTGCTCAACAACTAGCACATCTTTGCCTTTCTTCTTCATGTTGTTCCTCCGCCGGTTCTTCCTCGCCGAGGCAGTCTCCTCACTATCAGATCCTCCTGCTCCTGTGTTCTCTCCGGGGAGTTTCCTCCCTTCCTCAGCACGTGCACACTTGTTGGCCAGGGCATATAGCTCACTGACGTCTCTGATCCTGCACATCGCCATCTCCTCCCGCATCCTGCGGTTTCGCACGTTCTGATGGAACGCGCTGATCACCGCGGCAGGGTGGACGTCTGGGATGTTGTGTTGTACGCGGCTGAATCTCTGAATGTACTTGCGCAGGGGCTCTCCTTCCTTCTGGGCGAGCAGATGAAGGTCGCTCTCTTGGCCATGAGGCTTGTGGCCGCCTGTAAAGGCGCCGACAAACTGATGGCACAGATTAGCCCAGGAGGATATGGAGTTGTCCGACAAGTGCATGAGCCAGGATCTGACATTGGGCTTGAGTACCAGCGGGAAGTAGTTGGCAAGGATCTTGTCGTCCCATCCCCCGGCAGCTTGCACCGTGATGGTGTAGATGCTGAGGAACTCCGACGGATGCGTCTTGCCGTCGTACTTCTCTGGTACATCTGGTTTGAAATTCTTCATGCTGGGCCACTGGACCTGCCGCAGCTCACGAGTGAACGCAGGGCAACCTACCGCATACGGCAAGTCGCCTGGTTCCCCTGGCGCATGCATGTCAACAGAGGGCCCAGCGCGCTTGTCGGATTGACGTCGCGCTTCTCTTCTGCGCTCGATGCGAGTACGAGCGTCTTCTTGCTGTCGTTCGTGAAGAACTTGGCGCTGATCGCGATGAGCTCGTGGATCTAACGATGCGGTGGAGTCGCTGTCGAGGTGGATCCGGCGAGTCGGCGTTCTTGGCCTTCGGGGTGGAGAGTGCATGGTGGTTGCACCCCCACCGGTTTCGTCGCCACCGGCTCATGCTTGGCAGTCCTGCCGCGGTCGCGATGCACTTGGTTGCCGCGGAGTGTCGCCGTTGGCGAAGCCGATGAGACTCTGAATGGTGGCCCTCCATTGGTCGATCTTGTCTTCCACTGGAGGGTAATCCAGGAGCAGCTGAGCTCGCGCCAAAGCTTATGCTGGAGTGGTGGGCGGCAGTGGCGAACGGTGCGAGGAGCGGGATATGCTCGGACTTCTAACTATGTTAGAAGGAGCAGCATCCCGTCTAGGCGACCGTGTCTCGCTTGTGCCAGTACGTTGGTGTGCATGCTGGTCTTGAGCACCCCGAGATCCACCAGCTCGATCTTGTCCCAACGAACATATGGTACTGCGAATACCATGACACTGTCGGTCCTGCACCTCCTGAGATGGGCGCGGGACGTGTACGCACGCCGAGGTCTGTGCAGCCTTGTCCTTGGACCTGGCAGCATCGTGAGCTTCCTCGTCGACGTCCGTTCTTCCGCCGGCGCCTACTCCACCACCCATTTGCTCCGGCGGTGGTGGAAGTGACGTGGACGGAGCAGCTACCACCGAAGTCTTCTTCTTCGGTGGCATGTTGATGAAGAAAATGAAGATCTAGCTCGTGTGAATGCCGGATCAGGTTCACGCAATCTCCATCCCCCTACCTGGCGCGCCAAAGATGTCGGGGAAACTGATCCATGAACACCTATGGGACCGGCGGACCGAGCCCCTTTCGGTTCGGCGGGGGGCGGAGATCGCACGAAGAGCAGATCGAGGCGAAGCACACGAGCAGTTTACCCAGCTTCGGAGCTCTTCGGAGAGATAATACT
The DNA here is from genome assembly GCF_018294505.1 of Triticum aestivum. Classification (NCBI taxonomy): domain Eukaryota; kingdom Viridiplantae; phylum Streptophyta; class Magnoliopsida; order Poales; family Poaceae; genus Triticum; species Triticum aestivum. The sequence continues at coordinate 701,057,878 of NC_057810.1, read as the reverse complement.
CCTACTGCTGCTTGTCTGATTGTATTCTGTTCTTGCTCGGGAGAGCTAAGTGTTTTTCTGGCTTCCGAATGAGCCGAACCCCCTCTACGTTGCGCATGGGCCTCCTTTCATATGCTCAAGGGGTCACCAATAGGTGGCAATGCAGAGAAGGGTAAAAATGTAAAAAGGAGTTGTGGTTGGTACACCTACTTGCACAGTGTATCCTACCTAACCCTGACGGCAGGGGACAAAGGCATTAAATGCCCGTCTGTGTCGCCCAAAACAGTGCAGAAAGGGACCGTCAGGGACGCCACCATTCGCCACGATGGCGATCTTGTCAGCGCCGCATGCCACCGCGCACCGCTGGCTGCACAGCCTCCTGCCACGCGCGCCTGGAAAAGCCCCAGGGCGACACGTTGGTGGATGCGCTGGAGCGTGGGTACAGGGTGGTTACTTGTCGCGGCAAGTGCCTTGCCGCGGTCGTCGTCTTGTCACGCCCGGAAGCTTGTCGCTCACCAGGCCTTGAGATGCCTTGGTTGGTCTTCCCGGCAAGCTCCTCTTGCCGGGGCCTTGTCGCCTTGCCGGGACGCGTGGCGTGTCGCCGCAAGTTTCTTGGGATGCCTCGGTTGGCCTTCCCGGCAAGTTCCTCTTGCCGGGGCCTTGTCTCCTTGGCTTGAATACTTTGTTCTTGAATGGCTCCAAGGGAACCACGGAGGACCTTCGCGGTCGCCCGGCAAGCCTTGCCGCGGGGTGCTGCAACTGCTCGTGCACAAGTTCGGGATACTAGGGTACCCCTACTCTAGTACACCGACACCATCGCTTCCTAATAGTTCGAAGGTTCACCGTTGTCTAACAACATGATTTCCAGGACAGGGTTGCCATACCACTCTGGTGTGGAACGTGTCCTTGTGGACCTACGAAGTTCAGTAGCAACTTGATCCGAAGTACCTTGATCATCATCATTAATTTCCTCTCAAGTCGGTGTAGGGACCATAGGAACATTTTCCTGAGCTGCACTACTTTCCGGTTCAAGAGGTAGTACTTCATCGAGTTCTACTTTCCTCCCACTTACTTTTTTCGAGAGAAACTCTTTTTCCAGAAAGGATCCGTTCTTGGCAACAAAGATCTTGCCCTCGGATCTTAAGTAGAAGGTATACCCAATGGTTTCCTTAGGGTATCCTATGAAGACGCATTTTTCCGACTTGGGTTCTAGCTTTTCAGGTTGAATTTTCTTGACATAAGCATCGCATCCCCAAACTTTTAGAAACGACAGCTTAGGTTTCTTCCCAAACCATAATTCATACGGTGTCATCTCAACGGATTTAGATGGTGCCCTATTTAAAGTGAATGTAGCTGTCTCTAGAGCGTATCCCCAAAATGATAGCGGTAAATCGATAAGAGACATCATAGATCGCACCATATCTAATAGAGTGCGATTACGATGTTCGGACACACCGTTACGCTGAGGTGTTCCAGGCGGCATGAGTTGTGAAACGATTCCACATTTCCTTAAGTGCGTACCAAATTCGTGACTTAAATATTGTCCTCCACGATCCGATTGTAAGAATTTTATCTTTCGGTCACGTTGATTCTCTACTTCATTCTGAAATTCCTTGAACTTTTCAAAGGTCTCAGACTTGTGTTTCATCAAGTAGACATACCCTTATCTACTCAAGTCATCAGTGAGAGTGAGAACATAACGATATCCTCCGCGAGCCTCAACGCTCATTGGACCGCACACATCGGTATGTATGATTTCCAATAAGTTGGTTGCTCGCTCCATTGTTCCGGAGAACGGAGTCTTGGTCATTTTGCCCATGAGGCATGGTTCGCATGTGTCAAATGATTCATAATCGAGAGACTCTAAAAGTCCATCTGCATGGAGCTTCTTCATGCGCTTGACACGAATGTGACCAAGGCGGCAGTGCCACAAGTATATGGGACTATCGTTATCAACTTTACATCTTTTGGTATTCACATTATGAATATGTGTAACATTACGTTCGAGATTCATTAAGAATAAACCATTGACCATCGGGGCATGACCATAAAACATATCTCTCATATAAATAGAACAACCATTATTCTCGGATTTAAATGAGTAGCTATCTCGTATTAAACGAGATCCAGATACAATGTTCATGCTCAAACTTGGCACTAAATAACAATTATTGAGGTTCATAACTAATCCCGTAGGTAAATGTAGAGGCAGCGTGCCGACGGCGATCATATCGACCTTGGAACCATTCCCGACACGCATCGTCACCTCGTCCTTAGCCAGTCTCCGCTTATTCCGCAGCTCCTACTGTGAGTTACAAATATGAGCAACGACACCGGCATCAAATACCCAGGAGTTACTACGAGTACTGGTAAGGTACACATCAATTACATGTATATCACATATACCTTTAGTGTTGCCGGCCTTCTTGTCCGCTAAGTATTTGGGGCAGTTCCGCTTCCAGCGACCCTTCCCTTTGCAATAAAAGCACTTAGTCTCAGGCTTGGGTCCATTCTTTGACTTCTTTCCGGCAACTGGCTTACCGGGCGCGGCAACATCTTTGCCGTCCTTCTTGAAGTTCTTCTTACCCTTGCCCTTCTTGAACTTAGTGGTCTTATTGACCATCAACACTTGATGTTCTTTCTTGATTTCAACCTCTGCTGACTTCAGCATTGAAAATACTTCAGGAATGGTCTTCACCATCCCCTGCATATTGTAGTTCATCACAAAGCTCTTGTAGCTCGGTGGGAGCGACTGAAGGATTCTGTCAATGACCGCCTCGTCCGGGAGGTTAATGTCCAGCTGGGACAGGCGGTTGTGCAACCCAGACATTTTGAGTATGTGCTCACTGACAGAACTGTTTTCCTCCATCTTACAACTATAGAACTTGTCGGAGACTTCATATCTCTCGACCCGGGCATGAGCTTGAAAAACCATTTTCAGCTCCTCGAACATCTCATATGCTCCGTGTTGCTCAAAACGCTTTTGGAGCCCCGGTTCTAAGCTGTAAAGCATGCCGCACTGAACGAGGGAGTAATCATCAGCACGTGACTGCCAAGCGTTCATGACGTCTTGGTTCTCTGGGATGGGTGCTTCACCTAGCGGTCCTTCTAGGACATATGCTTTCTTGGCAGCTATGAGGATGATCCTCAGGTTCCGGACCCAGTCCGTATAGTTGCTGCCATCATCTTTCAGCTTGGTTTTCTCTAGGAACGCGTTGAAGTTCATGTTGACATGAGCGTTGGCCATTTGATCTACAAGACATATTTGCAAAGGTTTTAGACTAAGTTCATCTAATCAAATTATTTAATGAACTCCCACTCAGATTAGACATCCCTCTAGTCATCTAAGTGTTACATGATCCGAGTCGACTAGGCCGTGTCCGATCATCACGTGAGACGGACTAGTCATCCTCGGTGAACATCTCCATGTTGATCGTATCTTCCATACGACTCATGTTCGACCTTTCGGTCTCTGTGTTCCGAGGCCATGTCTGTACATGCTAGGCTCGTCAAGTTAACCCTAAGGGCCTGTTTGGAGACTCGCTAGCATCTTCAAAACTTCTCATATCCAGCTTCTCACCCGACTTCTCACTTCACCTGGCGTCCAGCAAACCGTTCTGGAGCGAAGGCAGCTTCTTCCTGCACACGGGCCCAAAAAAGAGAGAAACAAGCTGGGCCTGGTTTGGGCTTGCGATTTGGTCTTGGGGGCACGGTCGTCCCAGTGCTACTCCTGGCTCGGAGGGTCCGGGCCGCTCCTCCGGACGTCAATGGCGTCGGGACTAGCACCTCAGTGCCATGGGGTCGCAGCTCCTGGCACCCCACGCGATTCGCCCCGCCGAGGATTGGATCCGGCGGGAAACAAGCTGGGACGGCCGGATCTGTAGGAAGAGGCGAGGATCCGGTCGGCGACGGGGGCAGCCTGGCGCGGCGGCGGGGAACGGTACCCGTGAGGGTTCGAGGGGAGAAGACGAGGGAGATGGGAGATGGGAGCGAGCGGTTCTGTTGCGGGTTCGATCAAGGGACGAGGTGACGAATCGTTTTCTCTGGCGGTGGCACACGGCTGTAAATAACTGCAACTTTTGATTCACAAAAACGTGGAGCTGGAAATCGGTAGCTTCACAAAAATGCACTACAGCCCGTCGTGGCTTCTTGGATTTCAGCTTCTTGAAGCTATTGCGTTCGGGCTGGCTTCGGGCTGAGATTGTCAGAAGTTTGAAGTGGGAGGAGATCAGAACAGGCCCTAAGTGTTTTGCATGTGTAAAACTGTCTTACACACGTTGTATGTGAACGTAAGAATCTATCACACCCGATCATCACGTGGTGCTTCGAAACGACGAACTTTAGCAATGGCACATAGTTAGGGGAGAACACTTTCTTGAAATTGTTATAAGGGATCATCTTATTTACTACCGTCGTTCTAAGTAAACAAGATGCATAAACATAATAAACATCACATGCAATTATATATAATAGTGACATGATATGGCCAATACCATATAGCTCCTTTGATCTCCATCTTCGGGGCTCCATGATCATCTTCGTCACCGGCATGACACCATGATCTCCATCATCATGATCTCCATCATCGTATCTCCATGAAGTTTCTCGCCAACTATTACTTCTACTACTATGGCTAACGGTTTAGCAATAAAGTAAAGTAATTACATGGCGTTAAATCATTGACACGCAGGTCATACAATAATTAAGACAACTCCTATGGCTCCTGCCGGTTGTCATACTCATCGACATGCAAGTCGTGATTCCTGTTACAAGAACATGATCTCATACGTCACAATATATATCATTCATCATTCATCACAACTTCTGGCCATATCACATCACATGACAATTGCTGCAAAAACAAGTTAGACGTCCTCTAATTGTTGTTGCATCTTTTACGTGGCTGCAATTGGGTTCTAGCAAGAACGTTTTCTTACCTACGAATAACCACAACGTGATTTTGTCAACTTCTATTTACCCTTCATAAGGACCCTTTTCATTGAATCCGCTCCAACTAAAGTAGGAGAGACAAACACCAGCTAGCCACCTTATGCAACTAGTGCATGTCAGTCGGTGGAACCTTTCTCACGTAAGCGTACGTGTAAGGTCGGTCCGGGCCGCTTCATCCCACAATACCGCTGAAGCAAGAAAAGACTAGTAGCGGCAAGCAAGTTGACAAGATCTACGCCCACAACAAATTTGTGTTCTACTCGTGCAATAGAGAACTACGCATAGACCTAGCTCATGATGCCACTGATGGGGAACGTTGCAGAAAATAAAAAATTTCCTACGGTTTCACCAAGATCCATCTATGAGTTCATTTAGGCAACGAGTGATAGGAGTGCATCTACATACCTTTGTAGATCGCCAGCGGAAGCATTCAAGAGAACGGGGATGATGGAGTCGTACTCGCCGTGATCCTAATCACCGATGACCAAGTGCCGAACGGACAACACCTCCGCGTTCAACACACGTACGGAGCGGATGACGTCTCCTCCTTCTTGACCCAGCAAGGGGGAAGGAGAGGTTGATGAAGATCCAGCAGCACGACGACGTGGTGGTGGATGCAGCAGGACTCCGGCAGGGCTTCGCCAAGCTACTGTAGGAGGAGGAAGAGGTGTAGCAGGGGGAGGGAGGCGCCAAGACTCAGGGTGCGGCTTCCCTCCCTCCCCCCTCCTTTATATAGGCCCCCAGGGGGGGCGCCGGCCCTGGAGATGGGAATCTCCCAAGGGGGCGGCGGCCAAGGGGGTGGAGTGCCCCCCAAGGCAAGTGGTGTGCCCCCCCTAGGGTTTCCAACCCTAGGCGCAGGGGGGCCCAAGGGGGGGCGCACCAGCCCACTAGGGGATGGTTACCCTCCCACTTGAGCCCACGGGGCCCTCCGGGATAGGTGGCCCCACCCGGTGGACCCCCGGGACCCTTTCGGTGGTCCCGGTACAATACCGGGTGACCCCGAAACTTTCCTGATGGCCGAAACAGCACTTCCTATATATAATTCTTTACCTCCGGACCATTCCGGAACTCCTCGTGACGTACGGGATCTCATCTGGGACTCCGAACAACATTCGGTTTGCTGCATACTCATATTCATACAACCCTAGCGTCACCGAACCTTAAGTGTGTAGACCCTACGGGTTCGGGAGACATGCAGACATGACCGAGACGGCTCTCCGGTCAATAACCAACAGCAGGATCTGGATACCCATGTTGGATCCCACATGCTCCTCGATGATCTCATCGGATGAACCACGATGTCGAGGATTCAATCAATCCCGTATACAATTCCCTTTGTCAATCGGTACGTTACTTGCCCGAGACTCGATCGTCGGTGTCCCAATACCTCGTTTAGTCTCGTTACCGGCAAGTCACTTTACTCGTACCATAATGCATGATCCCGTGACCAGACACTTGGTCACTTTGAGCTCATTATGATGATGCATTACCGAGTGGGCCCAGAGATACCTCTCCGTCATACGGAGTGACAAATCCCAGTCTCGATCCGTGTCAACCCAACAGACACTTTCGGAGATACCTGTAGTGCACCTTTATAGTCACCCAGTTACGTTGTGACGTTTGGTACACCCAAAGCACTCCTACGGTATCCGGGAGTTACATGATCTCATGGTCTAAGGAAAAGATACTTGACATTGGAAAAGCTCTAGCAAAACGAACTACACGATCTTGTGCTATGCTTAGGATTGGGTCTTGTCCATCACATCATTCTCCTAATGATGTGATCCCGTTATCAATGACATCTAATGTCCATAGTCAGGAAACCATGACTATCTGTTGATCAACGAGCTAGTCAACTAGAGGCTTACTAGGGACATATTATGGTCTATGTATTCACACGTGTATTACGATTTCCGGATAATACAATTATAGCATGAATAAAGACAATTATCATGAACAAGGAAATATAATAATAATCCTTTTATTATTGCCTCTAGGGCATATTTCCAACATGTTTTGCCTCCCGCCTCTGGCTGTACTGCTAGACGCCGGAGCAGCCGGAGCGGCTGCGGCTGTCTTCTTTCGTTCGTTAAGAGGCGGAGCAGCCGAAGGCGGATTGCTACGACGTGCCAGAGCAGCCGCAGCGGCTGCGTCTGTGTTCCGCCATCACTTACGAGGCGGCAAAGGAGGTGGCGGGCTGCTTGGACGGGCCAGAGCAGGCGGAGAAGGATGCGGAGTACTGCCGCCCTCAAGCGCTGGAGCAAGAGGCGGAGGAGGCGGATCACTCACCGGAGGAGGAGGTGAAGGCGGAGGAGGCGGATCACTTGCCGGAGGAGGAGGAGGAGGAGGAGGAGGCGGAGTGCCCAGCTGACTAGCAGGAGCCATGAAGTTCAGAAGCTTGACGTGCTCCTTCCTCCATAGACATGGAGTATGCATAGCAAGACCCAGCTGAGTCTCCCCCTCACCTGTAGGGTGGTCAAGATGGAGCTCCTCAAATCCCTCTGTTATTTCGTCCATCATCACAACAGCATAGCCTTGTGGAATCGGACGGCGGTGAAAACTTTCTCTGGGTGAAGCAGGGAACACAGAGCCGACAGCCGCCTTGACTTTGAGCTGATCCCATTACGTCATAAGGTGTCACTGGTGTGAATCCGTGATAAAATCCATGGGGTAGCTAGCAGGACCCGTCAACGAGTCAGGCTGCTGAACGAGCTCGGCGGAAGCCACGCTGCTTCTTCATTGAGATGGCGGGGTAGCTTCTAGGGTAGCATCTTGGGCAGGATGACTCAGCTGCTGGTTCTCAGCATCTCGTTCCTCTAGCTTTCTTACCCTTGCCTTAAGCTCCTGCAGTTTGCTCTACTCCACTTTCCTCCTCCTCTCTTGGTTTTGTAACCGCTTGCGTCGAGAAACCCAACCTTCCATGGAACGGAGCCTGGCATGCCTCGTGTTCGTCCAGGGTGCTCAGGATTCCCGAGGTCCCTTGTGAGCTCGTCTTTCTCTCTATCGGGAACGAACTTCCCTTCCCGCACTTTGTTGATTGCTTTCCGAAGCTTCATGGTGGGTGTTGCACATTGCTCGTCCGTCCAACAGCACTTCCCTGTTTCAGGGTCCAATGTTCCACCAGCCCCGAAGAACCAAGTCCTACAACGGTCTAGCCAGTGCAATGTCTCTGGTTCGACCCCTTTAGCAATCAGGTCCTGATCAGCCTTGTCCCACAACGGCCGGGCTTTGAGGTAGCCACCTGACCCCATGCGATGGTAATGCTCCTTCTTTACAACATTTATCTTGTTAATCGCTGACATCTTCTTGAAGGAAATATGCCCTAGAGGCAATAATAAAGTTATTATTTATTTCCTCATATCATGATAAATATTTATTATTCATGCTAGAATTATATTACCCGGAAACATAATACATGTGTGAATACATAGAAAAAACATAGTGTCACTAGTACGCCTCTACTTGACTAGCTCGTGAATCAAAGATGGTTAAGTTTCCTGACCATAGACATGAGTTGTCATTTGATTAACGGGATCACATCATTAGAATAATGATGTGATTGACTTGACCCATTCCGTTAGCTTAGCACTTGATCGTTTAGTGTGTTGCTATTGCTTTCTTCATGACTTATACATGTTCCTATGACTATGAGATTATGTAACTCCCGATTACCAGAGGAACACTTTGTGTGCTACCAAACGTCACAACGTAACTGGGTGATTATAAAGGTGTTCTACAGGTGTCTCCGAAGGTACTTGTTGAGTTGACGTATTTCGAGATTAGGATTTGTCACTTCGATTGTCGAAGAGGTATCTCTGGGCCCTCTCGGTAATTCACATCACTATAAGCCTTGCAAGCAATGTAGCTAATGAGTTAGTTATGGGATGATGCATTACGTAACGAGTAAAGAGACTTGCCGGTAATGAGATTGAACTAGGTATTGAGATACCGACGATTGAATCTCGGGCAAGTAACATACCGATGACAAAGGGAACAACATATGTTGTTATGCGGTTTGACCGATAAAGATCTTCGTAGAATATGTAGGAGCCAATATGAGCATCCAGGAGCCTAACAAGAACCCCGCACTGGGCAGAAAATGCTTCCTTGGTCCAGAGGGGTTTAATCAGTTGGCCATCGCGCGCGATTTCTGTGATCGTGAACCTTTCATCCTAGCGCAACTTTTCTTCGGGCCTCGTTTCTTTACTGAAGTATTGCTTGATCCGGAGGCATGTATAAAAGAAGAAAAAAGAGTTAATATATGTACATACCAAAAAAATTAATGCACAATTAGCTAGTCAGCACAGGCTTAATATATATATATATATATATATATATATATATATATATATATATATAGGGCTGGACTATTCTGTTACTAGTAACAAAATATTATTCTGTTACTATCCAGCCTATAAGGGAGCGATGTTGATTTTCTGAATTGATAGAGAGAGAAAATAAGCCTACGCACCCATGACCCCCACCTCCCACCTCTGGCGACCCGCTGCGCCCCCTGCCTCCCACCTCTTGCGATCCGCCGCGCCCCCTGGCCTCCACCTCCGGCGACCCACCACGCCCCCTTCTCCCACCTCCGACGCGAGGCCACGCCCTCGAGCTCCCACCTCCGATGAGGCGCCACGGCCCTGCCTCCCACCTCCAGCGACGCGCCACGGCCCTGCCTCCCATCTCCAGCGATGCGCCGCCCCTAAACCCCGTCTCCTTTCTCGCGCCGCCCCCACTGGCCCCAGAACGCGGCTGTCCCTCCCATGGAGCCAAGCTCGTGCACCGCTGTCCCTCCCACCGCGCCGAGCTCGCACTCCATAACCGCTAGTGCCCCCATCCTCACGCCGTCTGTGACCCCTCCACTACACTCCTCTGTTACAGGAACACGTTAGTTCGTGTGGAGCATAGCAGTTCGTCAGTTTGATAGTTCATCAGTTCGCCGATGGGATCCGCATGTCAGCCCCTCATCTCCCACAAATTACACTTAAATCATGTGCAAATTTGTAATCAGTTCATGTGTATGTGTCAGTTCATCTCTGTTCTTGTCAGGTCGTGTTCATAAAATTGTTTTTTTGGCTAATTTGTTGTCATGTACAATACATATGCATATTGTTGTGTAGTACTACATGTGTGCATTGATGCGTTCGGATCTCACTTTGATTCCTCCTGGCGGTTTATGCAGCAGCAGCGCTCGCTCCCCAATGGTTGCCCGCGCAATGAGGATACAGGGAGGCGACAGTGGTGGACGATTCAGCAGCGTTCCATGGCCTTTGTCCCGCTCGTCGCATCTTTTCTTATAAACAGCGAGAAGAAAATGAGGCATAGGCTTCATGCTCTCCATCTCCTGGTAAAGGGGAGTTAAGCTCTACGGCCACTTGGATGTGGATGCTCACGCTCCTCCACTGGGCGAGCGCCCAGGACACCACAGGGATTGATATTGTCATCTCTATCCCTCGGCCATGAGGGCCAAGAGGTTGCCTTGACCCTGCTGAGTGAAATGCCACTTCCGACCAGCACCTGGCCTGATGCCGTACGTGTTGGGGAACGTAGCAGAAATTCAAAATTTTCTACGCATCGCCAAGATCAATCTATGGAGATTCTAGCAACAAGAGAGGGAGAGGATGAGCATCTTCATACCTTTGAAGATCGCTAAGCGGAATCGTTACAAGAACACGGATGAAGGAGTCGCACTCGTAGTGATTCAGATCGCGGTTGATTCCGATCTAAGCACCGAAAAACGGTGCCTCCGCGTTCAACACACATACAGCCCAGGGACGTCTCCTCCTTCTTGATCCACCAAGGGGAGAGGAGAAGTTGAGGGAGAACTCCGACAGCACGACAGCGTGGTGGTGATGGAGCTCGTGGTTCTCCGATAGGGCTTCGCCAAGCACTACAGAGGAGGAGGAGGTGTTGGAGGAGGGAGAGGGCTGCACCAGGGGAAAGGTACGGCTGCCCTCTCTCTCCCTCACTATATATAGGGGGAAGGGAGGAGGGGGAGGCACCCTAGGGTTCCCTAGGGGAGGGGCGGCGGCCACAGGGGAAACCCTAGATGGGTTTGGGCGCCCCCACCCCCTAGGAAAATTGCCCCCCAAGCCGGGAGGGGCGGCTGCCCTAAGGGTGGCGCCCCCACCTCTCCTGGTTACGTGAGATGGGGTGGGAGGGGCGCTCAGCCCCTTAGTGGGCTGATGTGCCCCCTCCCCTTGGCCCATAAGGCCCCCCAACGCTTGCCAGGGCCTCTGAAACCCCTTTCGGACACGCTGGTCATCACTTGGTACTCCTGGAACAATTCCGGACTCCAATACCCTTCGTCCAATATATTGATTTTCACCTCTGGACCATTCAGGAGCTCCTCGTCATATCCGGGATCTCATCCGGGACTCCGAACAACCTTCGCTAACCACATACTATTCCCCATAACAACTCTAGCGTCACCGAACCTTAAGTGTGTAGACCCTACGGGTTCGGGAACCATGCAGACATGACCGAGACACCTCTCCAGCCAATAACCAACAACGGGATCTGGATACCCATGTTGACTCCCACATGTTCCACGAAGATCTCATCGGATGAACCACGATGTCGGGGATTCAATCAATCCCGTATACATTTCCCTTTGTCCATTGGTATGTTACTTGCCCGAGATTCGATCGGCGGTATCCCTATACCTTGTTCAATCTCGTTACCGGCAAGTCACTTTACTCGTTCCATAATGCATGATCCCGTGACTAACTACTTAGTCACATTGAGCTCATTATGATGACGCATTACCGAGTGGGCCAGAGATACCTCTCCGTCATACGGAGTGACAAATCCGAGTCTCGATTCGTGCCAACCCAACAGACACTTTCGGAGATACCCGTAGTGCACCTTTATAGCCACCCAGTTACGCTGTGATGTTTGGCACACCCAAAGCATTCCTACGGTATCCGGGAGTTGCACAATCTCATGGTCCAAGGAAATGATACTTGGCATTAGAAAAGCTTTAGCAAACGAACTACACGATCTTGTGCTATGCTTAGGATTGGGTCTTGTCCATCACATCATTCTCCTAATGATGTGATCCCGTTATCAATGACATCTAATGTCCATGGTCAGGAAACCATAACCATCTATTGATCAACGAGCTAGTCAACTAGAGGCTCACTAGGGACATGTTGTGGTCTATGTATTCACACATGTATTACGGTTTCTAGTTAATACAATTATAGCATGAACAATAGACAATTATCATGAACAAGGAAATACAATAATAACCATTTTGGTATTGCGTCTAGGGCATATTTCCAACAGTCTCCCACTTGCACTAGAGTCAATAATCTAGTTCACATCACTATGTGATTGTAATGAATCCAACACCCATGGGGTTTGATCATATCTCGCTTGTGAGAGAGGTTATTAGTCAACGTGTCTGAACCTTTCAGATCCGTGTGTGCTTTACAAATATCTATGTCATCTTGTAGATGCAGCTACCACACTCTACTTGGAGCTATTCCAAATAACCGCTCTACTATACGAATCCGGTTTACTACTCAGAGTCATCCGAATTAGTGTCAAAGTTTGCATCGACGTAACCCTTTATGACGAACTCTTTTACCACCTCCATAATTGAGAAAATTCCTTAGTACACTAGTTACTAAGGTTAAGTTTGACCGCTGTCATGTGATCCATTCCTGGATCACTCTTGTACTCCTTGACTGACTCATGGCAAGGCACATTTCAGGTGCGGTACTCAGCATAGCATACTATAGAGCCTACGTCTAAAGCATAGGGGACGACCTTCGTCCTTTCTCTCTTTTCTGCCGTGGTCAGGTCTTGAGTCTTACTCAACACTCATACCTTATAACACAGCCAGGAACTCCTTCTTTGCCGATCTATTTTGAACTCCTTCAAAATCTTGCAACGGTATGTATTCATTTGAAAGTTTTATTAAGCGTTTTGATCTATCCTTATAGATCTTGACGCTCATTGTTCAAGTAGCTTATTCCAGGTGTTCCATTGAAAAACACTTTTCAAATAACCCTATATGCTTTCCAGAAATTCTACATCATTTCCGATCAACAATATGTCAACAATATATACTCATCAGAAATTCTGTAGTGCTCCCACTCACTTCTTTGGAAATACAAGTTTCTCATAAACTTTGTATAAACCCAAAATCTTTGATCATCTCATCAAAGCGTATATTCCATCTTCGAGATGCTTACTCCAGTCCTTAGAAGGATTACTGGAGCTTTGCATACTTATTATCATCTTTTAGGATTGACAAAACCTTCTGGTTGTATCACATACAACCTTTCCTCAAGAATATCATCGAGGAAACAATGTTTTGACATCCTATCTGCAAGATTTCATAAATTATGGAGTAATTGCTAATATAATTCCAACAGACTCTTAGCATCACTACGAGTGAGAAAGTCTCCTCGTAGTCAACTTCTTGAACTTGTCGGAAAACATCTTAATGACAAGTCGAGCTTTATTAATGGTGATACTTACCATCATTGTCCGTCTTCCTTTTAAAATCCATCTGTACCCAACAGCCTTACGACCATCAAGTAGTTCTTCCAAAGTCCACACTTTGTTCTCATACATGGATCATCTCTTGGATTTTATGGCCTCTTAGCCATTTGTCGGAATCCAGGCCCACCATCACTTCTCCATAGCTCGTAGGTTCATTGTTGTCCAGCAACATGACCTTCAAGACATGATTACTGTACCACTCTGAAGTAGTACACATCCTTGTCACCCTACAAGGTTTGGCAGTGACTTGATCCGAAGTTTCATGATCACTATCATAAGCTTCTACTTCAATTGGTGTAGGCTCCACAGGAACAACTTCCTGTGCGCTGCTACACACTAGTTGAAGTGACGGTTCAATAACCTCATCAAGTCTCCACCATCCTCCCACTCAATTCTTTCGAGAGAAACTTTTCCTCGAGAAAGGACCTGATTCTAGAAACAATCCCTTTTGCTTCTGGAACTGAGACAGGAGGTATACCCAACTGTTTTGGGTGTCCTATGAAGATGCATTTATCCGCTTGGGGATCGAGCTTATCAGCATGAAACTTTTTCACATAAGCATCACAACCCCAAACTTTTAAGAAATGACAGCTTAGGTTTCTCTAAACCATAGCTCACACGGTGTCATCTCAACGGAATTACGTGGTGCCCTAGTTAAAGTGAATGCGGTTGTCTCTAATGCCTAACCCATGAACGATAGTGGTAATTCGATAAGAGACATGATGGTATGCCCCATATCCAATAGGGTGCATCTATGATGTTCGGACACACCATCACACTATGGTGTTCAGGCGGTATTAGTTGTGAAACAATTTCCAAAATGTCTTAATTGTGTACCAAACTCGCAACTCAGATATTCATCTCTATGATCATATCATAGACATTTTATCTTCTTGTCACGACGATCTTCACCTTCACTCTGAAATTACTTGAACCTTTCAATAATTCAGACTCGTGTTTCATCAAGTAAATATACTTAGCATCTACTCGAATCATCTGTGAAGTAAGAACATAACGATATCCACTGCGTGCCTCAGCACTCATTGGACAACACACATCAAAATGTATTACTTCCAACAAGTTGCTTTCTTGTTCCATCTTACTGAAAAACGAGGCTTTCAGTCATCTTGCCCATGTGGTATGATTTTCATGTCTCAAGTGATTCAAAATCAAGTGAGTCCAAACGATCCATCTGTATGTAGTTTCTTCATGTGTACATACCAATAGATATGGTTCGCATGTCTCAAACTTTTCAAAAATGAGTGAGTCCAAATATCCATCAACATGGAGCTTATTCATGCGTTTTATACCAATATGACTCAAATGGCAGTGGCACAAGCAGGTGGTACTATCATTAGTATCTTATATCTTTTGCCATGAACATGTGTATCACTACGATCGAGATTCAATAAACCATTCTTTTAGGTGCAAGACCATTGAAGGTATTATTCGAATAAATAGAGTAACCATTATTCTCCTTAAATGAATAACTGTATTGCGATAGACATAATCCAATCATGTCTATGCTCAACGCAAACACCAAATAACAATTATTTATGTTTAACACCAATCTTGGTGGTAGAGGGAGCAGGCGATGCTTGATCACATCAACCTTGGAAACACTTCCAACACACATCGTCATCTCACCTTTAGCTAGTCTCCGTTTATTCCATAGCTCTTTTATTTCGAGTTACTAACACTTAGCAACCGAAGCGGTATCTTAATACCCTGGTGCTACTAGGAGTACTAGTAAAGTACACATTTAATACAATGTATATCCAATATACTTTTGTCAACCTTGCCAGCCTTCTCATCTACCAAGTATCTAGGGTAGTTCTGCTTCAGTGACCGTTTCCTCATTACGGAAGCACTTAGTCTCGGGTTTGGGTTCAACCCTGGGTTTCTTCACTGGAGCAGCAACTGATTTGCCGTTTCATGAAGTACCCCTTCTTGCCCTTTCCCTTCTTGAAACTAGTGGTTTCACTAACCATCAACAATTGATGCTCCTTCTTGATTTCTACTTTCGCGGTGTCAAACATCGTGAATATTTCAAGGATCATCATATCTATCCCTGATGTGTTATATTTCATCATGTAGCTCTAGTACTTGGTGGCAATGTCTTTGGAGAAACATCACTATCTCATCTGTAAGATTAACTCATACTCGATTCAAGTGATTGTTATACCCAGACAATCTGAGTACAAGCTCAACGATTGAGCTTTTCTCCCTTAGTTTGTAGGCTAAGAAGCTCGTCGGAGGTCTTATACCTCTTGACGTGGGCACGAGCCTGAAATCCCAATTTCAGCCCTTGGAACATCTCATATGTTCCTCGACGTTCTAAAACGTATTTAGCGCCTCAATTCTAAACCGTTTAACATTACTGAACTATCACATAGTCATCAAAACATGTATGTCAGATGTTCGCAACATCCGCAGACGACGTTCGAGGTTCAGCACACCGAGCGGTGCATTAAGGACATAAGTCTTCTACGCAGCAATGAGGACAATCCTCAGTTTACGGACCCAGTCCACATAATTGCTACTATCAACTTTCAACTAAATTTTCTCTAGGAACATATCTAAAACAGTAGAACTAAAACGCGAGCTACGACACAATTTGCAAAAACCTCTTGACTATGTTCAGGATAATTAAGTTCATCTAATGAACTCCCACTCAGATAGACATCCCTCTAGTCATCTAAGTGATACATGATCTGAGTCAACTAGGTCGTGTCCGATCATCACGTGAGACGGACTAGTCATCATCGGTGAACATCTTCATGTTGATCGTATCTACTATACGACTCATGTTCGACCTTTCGGTCTCTTGTGTTCCGAGGCCATGTCTGTACATGCTAGGCTCGTCAAGTCAACCTAAGTGTTTCGCATGTGTAAATCTGGCTTACACCCGTTGTATGTGAACGTTAGAATCTATCACACCCGATCATCACGTGGTGCTTCGAAGCAACGATCTTTCACAGTGGTGCACAGTTAGGGGGAACACTTTCTTGAAATTATTATGAGGGATCATCTTATTTACTACCGTCGTTCTAAGAAAATAAGATGCATAAACATGATAAACATCACATGCAATCAAATAGTGACATGATATGGCCAATATCATTTTGCTCCCTTTGATCTCCATCTTCGGGGCTCCATGATCATCATCGTCACCGGCATGACACCATGATCTCCATCATCATGATCTCCATCATCGTGTCTCCATGAAGTTGTCTCGCCAACTTATTACTTCTACTACTATGGCTAATGGTTTAGCAATGAAGTAAAGTAATTACATGGCGTTATTCAGTGACAAGCAGGTCATACAATAAATAAAGACAACTCCTATGGCTCCTACCGGTTGTCATACTCATCGACATGCAAGTCGTTATTCCTATTACAAGAATATGATCAATCTCATACATCACATATATTTCATTCATCACATCCTTCTTGGCCATATCACATCACACGGCATATGCTGCAAAAACAAGTTAGACGTCCTCTAATTGTTGTTGCAAGTTTTTACGTGGCTGCTATAGGTTTCTAGCAAGAATGTTTCTTACCTATGCCAAAACCACAATGTGATATGCCAATTGCTATTTACCCTTCATAAGGACCCTTTTCATCGAATCCGATCCGACTAAAGAGGGAGAGACTGGCACCCGCTAGCCACCTTATGTAACAAGTGCATGTCAGTCGGTGGAACCTGTCCCACGTAAGTGTACGCATAAGGTGGGTCTGGGCCGCTTCATCCCACAATACCGTCGAAACAAGATAGGACTAGTAACGGTAAGCATATTGAACAAAATCAACGCCCACAACAACTTGTGTTCTACTCGTGCATAGAATCTACGCAATAGACCTAGCTCATGATGCCACTGTTGGGGAACGTAGCAGAAATTCAAAATTCTCTACGCATCACCAAGATCAATCTATGGACATTCTAGCAACAGGAGACGGAGAGGATGAGCATCTTCATACCTTTGAAGATCGCTAAGCGGAAGCGTTACAAGAACGCAGATGAAGGAGTCGTACTCGTAGCGATTCAGATCGCGGTTGATTCCGATCTAAGCACCGAACAACGGTGCCTCCGCGTTCAACACACGTACAGCCCGGGGACGTCTCCTCCTTCTTGATCCACCAAGGGGAGAGGAGAAGTTGAGAGAGAACTCCGACAGCACGACGGCGTGGTGGTGATGGAGCTCGTGGTTCTCTGACAGGGCTTCGCCAAGCACTACAGAGGAGGAGGTGGTGTTGGAGGAGGGAGAGGGCTGCACCAGGGGAAAGGTACGGCTGCCCTCTCTCTCCCTCACTATATATAGGGGGAAGGGAGGATGGGGAGGCGCCCTAGGGTTCCCTAGGGGAGGGGCGGCGGCCACAGGGGAAACCCTAGATGGGTTTGGGCGCCCCCACCCCCTAGGAAACTTGCCCCCCAAGCCGGGAGGGGCGGCTACCCTAGGGGTGGCGCCCCCACCTCTCCTGGTTACATGAGATGGGGTGGGAGGGGCGCTCAGCCCCTTAGTGGGCTGATGTGCGCCCTCCCCTTGGCCCATAAGGCCCCCCAACGCTTGCTGGGGCCTCCGAAACCCCTTTCGGACACGCTGGTCATCACCTGGTACTCCCGGAACAATTCCGGACACCAATACCCTTCGTCCAATATATCGATCTTCACCTCCGGACCATTTAGGATCTCCTCGTCATATCCAGGATCTCATCCGGGACTCCGAACAACCTTCGGTAACCACATACTATTTCCCATAACAACTCTAGCGTCATCGAACCTTAAGTGTGTAGACCCTACGGGTTTGGGAACCATGCAGACATGACCGAGACACCTCTCTGGCCAATAACCAACAGCGGGATCTGGATACCCATGTTGACTCCCACTTGTTCCACGATGATCTCATTGAATGAACCACGATGTCGGGGATTCAATCTATCCCGTATACAATTCCCTTTGTCCATTGGTATGTTACTTGCCCGAGATTCGATCGGTGGTATCCCTATACCTTGTTCAATCTCGTTACCGGCAAGTCACTTTACTCGTTTCATAATGCATGATCCCGTGACTAACTACTTAGTCACATTGAGCTCATTATGATGATGCATTAACGAGTGGGCCCAGAGATACGTCTCCGTCATACGGAGTGACAAATCCCGGTCTCGATTCGTGCCAACCCAACAGACACTTTTGGAGACACCCGTAGTGCACCTTTATAGCCACCCAGTTACATTGTGACATTTGGCACAACCAAAGCATTCCTACGGTATCCGGGAGTTGCACAATCTCATGGTCCAAGGAAATGATACTTGACATTAGAAAAGCTTTAGCAAATGAACTACACGATCTTGTGCTATGCTTAGGATTGGGTCTTGTCCATCACATCATTCTCCTAATGATGTGATCCCGTTATCAATGACATGTAATGTCCATGCTCAGGAAACCATAACCATCTACTGATCAACGAGCTAGTCAACTAGAGGCTCACTAGGGACATGTTGTGGTCTATGTATTCACACATGTATTACGGTTTCCAGTTAATACAATTATAGCATGAACAATAGACAATTATCATGAACAAGGAAATACAATAATAACCATTTTGTTATTGCCTCTAGGGCATATTTCCAACAGTACGTAGACCGCCATGCTTTTTAAGATTTCCTGTATGCCTGTACATGAAAAATCTCAACAATTCTGTTTCTTGTCTAAATGATTTTGTGCTAGCTTATCACAAGTTCACGTTGCATGCTCAATGTAGTAGCTAGCTGAAGAAAAGTTATTGTTCTGTAGCTTTGGTCTTACTATTGTGGTGCTTGTGTTATTGCGTGGGAAAATGAAAGAAAGGAGTATTTTTTGCAAATCAATGAATGACAACAAAGTTTGTTGTTTCCCCACCCAATTTGGAGCTCCAAAAAAGTTCAGAGTTCAGAGTAGTTGTTTGGAGATGAACAATAAATAAGTATAATAAAACAAAAGAAAATTTTGTAAAAAGTACGACAAAGTTCACTATGTATTTCACCATCAGTACATAAAGAAATATTATATAAAATTCCCTGCTCACAAACCATATTTATAGCCTAATGGTTAGTGTCAAAATGTGTTGTTCTTGTTTCTTTATGGTTGCTTCTTTATTATATGAATATGAATGTGCTAGCTAGCTTAAGCTTAGCAATACTGTTTGGAGTCAATAGGTGTAGCTCAAACAATTCTTGGGCCATTTTGTCATAACAATAAGGCAGGACATGCTAACAAGATGATGAAACCATGTATATATAACTTGATGACAGTCCAAATTGAGAAAATCCTGAAATATGATATGTGCTCTCTTTGTATCAATTCTTATGCTTGTAACAATTCTGCACTCATAATGTGCTCGGTAACTAGAAAAAAATACATAAGTTCGAAATATACTTACCATGTTTATTCAGTGGTTATTGGTTTCCTCTTGAGCAGATGAACTACATTGTCACATTAAACTGCAGGGAGATGTTCCCTCAGTCCTCTCTTGACAAATCCAATAGTACAGGTTCTCCGGCACGCCAAGTATTGCCGACGGCGATGCCTGCATCATGGCCCATTGAGGAGATCATGCCCGTTGGTTGTAGGTTTTTCTGTTTGCACATTTATTTGTTTAGCCTTAAATTTTGTTGTTTTCCACATCTGATACTTGTGTTAATGCTTCTATGTGTGCACTTCTGATCCCATTATGAGTAAAAAGACAAGTGAGATAAGTACTTATTTGGAAAGTTTGTAAGTTCAAACACAAAAACCTAGAAGTTCATTGAAAAAGTTTGGTGTGGTCTTCTCCACCACGAGCCCCAGCATGGATCACCTGCAGCGGCCAAATCCCGGCGGGCCCAGCCACTGCTCGTGAACCCCGCCTCCATCAGCTCCACTCACTAGATCCGTCAGTCCGCAGGAGTAGGGGTAGCAGCTTCACCCGACGTGCAACACCTTCTTCCATCTCCAAAAATCTTGTTTATTGAGTTCAGTTCTTCATCGCATGTTTCACTAGCTAAAAAATGTATGGTGTTCTGAAATTGCTTGCGAACTACTAGCTGAAAAAATAATCCCTCTTCTAGTAAGTTCTGGTCAGAGTTCAGACTATACCAAATGTCTAAATTACATGTTGTGGTCTTCTATTCTTTCCGTTCATTTCAAGTTAACTGTAGCTGAACTTGTGTCATGTTGATACTGAACTTGTGTTTTGGCTGATTCTAAACTGATGCATATCCAACATTGGTGTTTAACCAATTTTTGGTCCATTGACTGTTTGAACTTGCAACCTTACTGCCTTGAACTTTGTATTGTTATACATAAAAAACCAAAAAATTCAGTTCACCTTTATGTGTGTTTGCAGATCATCTTACATGTCAAGCACCAAACCGACGCCCCTGGTACCCATGGTGACGTGTGCTGCTGGTGCTAGTGTGGATGTGTACCAAGTTCAACTACCAGTCTACGCTGAGTTAAGGTATATTGTCGTGGACGACCAAGTTCAGGGATGCCTATGTCCCTAAGGCAAGTTGAGGTAGTGTAAGCAGTTCTTTGTAATAGTACTATTTAGTACTACATGTTAGCATTTTTTAACTCTCTTCATTTCTTTATAATAGGGTAGTTCAATTTTGCTAATTCCTACAGTTATCTAGTTAGAAAACCAGTGGTTCATTTTTTTAATTCTTGTGGTCAACAAAATTATTTGACCACCGTCGTTGGCTGTTCTTCTTCGACATCTCCTAAAGTTCAGCTTTCGTCATCTCATCCTTGTATCTCTACATATGTTCAATCATTGCTCGCTTAAGAGTTCACAAATGAAGATTTCGAACAGCGATCTCTAAATATTTTCTTGATCACTCAGGTGAGGTCTGAATTTCTTCTAAATCTGAAGTTCAAGTTCTTTGAAAATTTGGCAATAGTTCGATGAAAACGTTTACCTCAGTACAAAAGTATGGGTACCCAACCAATTTCTGAACAATGTTTCTACTTTCTGCAGGTCCTTGTTGGGATGAGAGGGATGACAAGAATGCTCAGAGAAACATCTTTACTTGACCTAGAGGTGGTATAGTTTTATTGATCTCCTTTGTAATACTGTGTGGACTAGAAAATGGATTATTTTAATATGTTGCGATTTTTATTCAAGTTTTTGTGCCCAAGCTGAGCTTATTTTGTCCCTGTACAGTAATAATTAGTGTGTTAATTGTGCATTGCAGAGTTTTGATAGAAATGGTACTTCGTTTGGTTTGTGATATTTAAACTTACGCATCACTGTATGTCTATGTTGATGCTTGTAATTTATCCACTTTGTGTTCTCGAGATTTCTTTTATAGGTCTCTATTACAGAGTGCCGAGAGGGATTGATGTTAAATGTCGAACTTATGTTTTTGTGTGTAGTTGGTAAGATGTATACTGCACATTAGTGTAGTGAGAGAAATAAAAAAATGCAGCTAATTATTTTAGATGTTAGATTGTCTAGTGATTTTTTTTACACAAATTGCAAAAAAGGTCACACTTTCTTTCGCACTTAGTTCATGCGATTAGTTGTTATAAGTTCGAAGAAGTTTATAATACCTCCAAAGGACTATGAGCATTTTTTTGCATCAAGTGTCACTACATCTGTATTGATAGGATATCCACAAGGAATGATCTTCCATGACGACCAACTCGTGTGAATTCCACCACTAAACTACAGTTCGGTTAGTTAATATTTCAGTAACACGCTCATTTCCGTTTGCTCATTTTAGTCCAGTATAATTTATTATTTTACTTCAGTCCAAAGAACTTATTTTAACCGTGTAATATACATTGTTTGCAAAGATGACTATAGTTGTTATAGCAAAAACAGTACAAACTTTTTAAAAGTTTCTTTTTGAACTTCTCCCAATTAATATACATGAACTTGATTTTCTTTTTACATGTACTTACAACAACTCGTTGGATTTTGTGTGTCTGCTTGTAACACAATCAGTTCATATCTCGGGATACCATAAGTTCAAGTTCACTAGTATTTACAAATGCTGGTAGGAGTGCTAGCATTTAAAAACTTGTGACCTAAGACTTAAGCGTGCATCTTGTTACTTCTATGGAGGCACTGACCTCTTCATTTTTTAGACCAACCACTAACCCAAGAATTATCCATTGTGGTGATCGAGGGAGAACACTCGGCTACAGGGGTTCCCAAATTAGTTGTGCATGGACGGCCACATCAAGCAGTAGTAAAGTTCATCATATGTAGACTGGTCATGAACTGAACATGCAACCTCCTCAATGTGCCTGATGATGCTTGACATACAAGTACATGCATTTGCCTGATATGCAAGTCCATGTTGTTGCATAGTCGTCGCGGAGTATTGCAGCGGCACATAGTGGCTCTTCGAGCTGCAAGACTTGCATCCGTCAGCTGGCACCAAATTCTGCTACTGCTCCGACCACTCATGCCAAGAACAGAGAGCACAATTCGCAAGGTTCAGAGCAATCTGTCATAGTTGATTCAGTGTCTAGGTCCAGTGGAACCCCGAGGTGCATGCAGATTTATGAAATTGCTATGTACTGGGTGAGTTTTGTTTGTTGTGAGTAATGGACGAATGGTTATCTGCTGCTCCTTTTTGTCAAGAATTTGTAACGAGTTTCAGTTCTAATTTCACTCGCTCACAGTACCATTGTTCTTCATAGCACACCACCTGTTTGTGCAAATACCTATGAGAGGATACCATACAGTGGAGATGAAAAGGCGTGTTCAAAATAATGTCAAACAACCTGCTCCTTTCAAACATTTTGGATAAGTGCAAAAATGAACGTTTGCAAGTTCAAAACAGCTAGTTCAATAAGGTATTCAGAGAGCTTTTTTCAAATAAAAGTTTTCCTGCAATTATCATTTTTTGTGTGTGATCATTTATCCACTTAGAGCAATTTTCATGTGTGTCTGTACTTTAGGTGCTAATATAAGAATTCGTGTCCTCAGGGAGTTCATGTATTACTACAATAGGAGTTCAAAAACTACACAATGAAAAAGTTCGCCCCACAGTACGTTTAAACAAAGATACTCTAGAAAGTTTATTGGAAAGAATACTTAACATGAGCGGCATGTTTCTTTTAGTGTGCCTAAAGAATGGCACGAGGACACAAATGCAGCCTTTCTTTACTGCTTCTCTTGCTTATTAAGATCTGAATTGATAACTTATCTTGAACTGGATGTTGCTGCAGTTTGGGGATTTTATATTATATGACATTTGGGGATTTTATATTATATGGCATTTGGGGATTTTATATTATATGGCATTTGGGGATTTTGCAGCAGTTTGCCAATAAAGGTTTACACCTCTTCAGATTATGAAAAGCTAGTAAGTTCAGACTCTAGAAGGAGAGATCATCGTTTGTTAAGGTCTAGTGTTTAGTTGGTGGTTATGTGGTACCTACACCGTCACTTTTCATCAAGACCTCAAGAAGAGATATCATCTCAAGGTTAAAAAAATCCTTTTACTGCTCTCTTTCTTCTCTCACTCATTCATCTTATTATATGCACACAAAATTCATGTCATCCTGAATTTGTTACATTGGTGCGGGAGCAAAAAACAGATGCACAAGTTCATCTTCAGTGACACACTCGGTTCAAATTCTAATTTTTAGTTAGTACAATTCTTATCTTTTAGTTCAGCGCCGATTTCTGACTTCCTCGGCCATCACCACCACCTCGTGTAAGTTCGCTGCCGAGAACAAGCATGACCACCTACAGTCTCCGGTGGTCGCCTTGGCCGCCCTCGGCCACGAGCTCGTCCACCATGGTTACTCGCAGCCGTCCAAGTGGAGCACAGACATCAATCCATGTAGAAATGAAGCCACCATCTTCACCAAGCAGAATGGTTGTGCTAGTTCAATTTTTTCAGTCCATCTTCTGTGTGCTATTGAGTACATCTAATTCCAAATCATAAGTACAATTGCCTCATCTTCATATAACATTCAGGAATTCAATTTATAATGATGTTTACTGTCCTAATTTTTTGGTAGCAGTAACCTTCCTATATACATATGCAGCATCAGCTCAGCCGCTGTTATGGTAATAAGTAGTTTAGTAACTAGAAAAACAACAAAAAGTTGGTTCACTTTTTTTTCTCAGAAGCTTTTCCGGTTCACCTTGTATATGGTTTTTCAGTTGACCTTGTATATGCCTTTTCAGTTCATTGTACATGTTTCAAAAGGAGCTCCCTTAGTTTCAGTAGATGTGGAGATTGGTAAAATCTAAAGTTCAACTTTTCTGATGGGGCACTTCATAAAGCAAAGAAAAAAGAAAGCAGAGCAAAAGTGAAGAAAAAGAAAAGAAAACCAAAGTGGTTCTGAGAAGAAAATGCCTACTGTCGAGTAATACATTCTCTCGTTACTCTATGGTTATTTGTTCATGAGAATGAAAAAAACAGTGGTACTATATATAACATGAGTTATTCATATAAAAAATGCCTCGGTTAAAATGATTAGAAGTCAATCTGAGTTCATTTTGATCCATTCTCTTAGTGATTTTAGGCTGAACTCCAATACTTGCATCCGCCACCCTAACGCTGGCGTGTTCCCTCAGTCCTCTCTCGACAAATCCAACAGTACAGGTTCTCCGGTGCGCCAAGTATTACCTGCGGTGATGCCTGCATCATGGCCCATTGAGGAGATCTTATGTATTCCACATAGAAGAAATATTGTCAGTCCATGAATAGAGAATTTCTGTACCAGACTTAATATTAGTTTGGTGCGTATTCTATCTTCAGTCCATGAAAAATCACAGAATAGTTGGTGCATGTGCAGAAATATCGTCAGTGCAAGTTTCAAATTCTATAACTTTAGATATATCACCTAAATAGTAATGATTTGCAGCGAGTTTCTTCAAAATTCAGTAAAGTTTAGATATATCACCCTAATATCGTCAGTTCAAGTTTCAAATTTCTGTAAGTTCAGATATATCGTAAAGAAAAATCGATGAGTCACCATCTGCTTTATATTCATGTTCTCTGCAGCACAAGTAGCAAATGGGATTGAATGGGAGTGATCCCTGAACCATTTCATTAAAGTCCATGGTTTCCTATAATGCTAATGCTACTAGAAAGGAGCTGGAGGTGATGATGCCTCTTGGCTTCTCCAATTAGCATGTTTGGCCAGTCTTGAAGCTCCTCCTCAAGCTCTTCGATGATGACTGGGCGCCCATCAAGGACGAGAGCTACCGCATCCCTGTTGACACCATACTGGATGGCAAAAGCAATGAACCGATACCTAGCACTACCCGTCATGTAAAAATGCTACTTTCATTTTTGTTAGCCTTCTTTAATTACCACTTGATGCTCACCTTTCCAATTGCAGTTTCCAAAAAAACTTAGAGCTTCAGTCCAACTATGTTGCTTCTGCGATTATCCATATGTAGAAAATCACACTAAAGATTGTTTTGTTCCCTGAACCTAAACACATTTGTTCTTTGAGCTTAAATGCATTTATTCTCTGAACATAAACAGGATGGCTCTCTGAACTTAAGTGTGTGTGTTCTATGTGTATTCTGTGAGTGTTAGAGAACAATATGATGTATTTTGTACTTGTAGAATAAAAATATGACGTATGCATTGCTTCTTGGCTTAGCTTAGAGAACCCTCATGTTAAAAAGTATAAAGCAGTTTTGAAGCAATTCCTAGTGTCTTTCGAAGCATTAAGGTTAAAAAGCAACGACAACCTCCTCCGTTTGAGTTGAGCATTGGTCATCGTCCAAGTTGAGGACTAGGTGTTGTCCAAGTTCAAAAAGTGTTTTATGCAAGTATAGAAGTTTGTTTTAGTGAGAAAAATATGGGTTTTGACAATATTCTGTATGATTCATTTGTTCAACCTTAGAACTTGGTGATATTCAGTATATTTTTCTATGATGAAGGCACACATGAAGTCATGTGCAAATGGTTATCCCCCTAGTGCTTCCAAGATTCGTATTTTGTTTCTGTAAATGTGTTGTGCGCCTGTTTGATGAGGTAAAGCAAAGTAAAAAAGTGAAAATGTCATTAAAGACACTTGGAAGTGCAAATGTAAAAAATAAATAAGTTCTGATTCTCGTGAGGTAGGAAGTTTGGAGAAGAAAACATAAGTTTTTAAAAGAAGGGAATGGTAAAAATGTAAGTCCGTTCAACTACATAAAACATAAAGGTACGATGTGTGATGACACCGTCAGTAAGGATAAGGATGAGAAAGAAAACTAAAAACTAAAACTAAAAGAACATCGAGTGATTATTTTTTGAGAAGTACAAACTCTCTAGTACCATAAGTACCATAAATAAAAAATAAAAAATTGCATCAGTTCTGACTCAAGGGACATTAAATTTGCAAAAAGTAAAAGTTTGGAGGAAAAAAGCAACTTAATAAATGAAAAAAAACAAAAAGTTCACAACTAAAAAAGTTGTATGTTCAAACATGACGTCTCAGATAAGTTTGGGATAAATCTCAAACAAAAGAAAAATCCATGGAAATTCAAATGGTAAAAGTTCAAGTCGCAAAACACGAGAAGTTCAAAACATCATTGCAAAAAAATGAGTTCAAAAAAAGAAACACACAAATCATTTTCTTAAGAAAAATATCATTCAGCTCAATGATATAAACCATGCAAGTTCGAGGACTATGATACCGTAAACCATTGAAAAGTTACGAGGAAAAGGCGTACCAAAAAAAGAGTAAAGTTTAGTCTGTGAAAACACGCTCAGCACAAACACATATGGACATCAGTTCAAGTACTTTTTTCGGAACCATTCAAAATTACTTCGTGGAAAAATATCTCCTCAGTACAAACACACCCAGAGATCAGTACGAGTACTTTGTTTTTCCTGACAGGAAAACAACACGAAGGGTCCCATATTTCAAATTATTCTTCACCAGCTGTGATTTGAGAAAACGTTCAACACGGCTAAGTTTCACATTTTCGATAGCTTTGCGTAGACGTTGAACTAAAATCTTTTGCCTCTTTGGAAGTTTTGCATTTGACAATTCTTTCTGAAATTTTGTTGCACACCTACCGCGAAAGTTTCCCAAAATATGAGTTGCCATTTTATAGCTCGTATGGTGCTCAGTCTCATGTCAAATACAGTAGTAAGTAACTACCGTTAGCCCCTGATCAAATACTACTATAGTCGCTCCACCAGCAACAACATACTGCAGGATAATTAATTTGCGACGGAATCTCCTCAGCTCCTATTTGATGTTCCATTTTAGGTTCATGAATTTTGGAATAGTCCTTCCTGTAAATTGCACTTTAAGCACAGAAGATTCAACTTCAGCTGCTCTTCAGATTCTGCCCTATTTGCCAACTCTATGGTTCCTGCTAGCAACACTAGCCTGGAACCTCGTCTTGGCATCTTACATGAGATAAATGAACAAATTCAGGCATGTTGTGGATGGCCAAGATTTTGGTGCAGGCTCTAGTGCATGCAGAACTGGATGACCTTTCCCATATTGTGCAGAAAAGACAGAGCATAAAGATTGATCTTCGAGAGACGACGAGGATGGGCACATGGGCAACATGGCTACAGTTGCCGGTGACTGAGGTGAACCTAAATGGACGGTGGTGGTGGTGGCCGGTCGTTGTCGATGTCCGCTGGCCGGCAGGTCACCCCCTCATCGTCGGCCGCCCGCCATAAGAATATGGCTACTGGATGTTGTTAGTGCTATCTACCAAATCATCCATGAGTTCAAGAGATTGCCTGTCTATTCGGGCTGTAGGTAATGTCAGAGAGAAAAATTGCAGTGCAATTAAAGTAAGGAAGTAGAGATAGAGAATGATGAATCCAGCTGCAGCCTAGCAAAGTCACAGAATCATCTAGGCATCAAAGAACCGCAGAAGTATAGAACTGCGAGGCATGGTGAGAGGAGGTCAAAGCCTGGTGTTGCTCGCTGCTGCAGTTCACCACCACAGACACCGCTGCCCCCCACCCCCCCACATGGATTCTTGTCAAGCTCCGCCACTGACCGCCCCCTCCCACTCCTGCGGGATCCACCAACGCCCTCTGCCCTTCCCTTCCCAAGATGGTAAGGCAAACAAAATCACTGGAGTGGTCGCTCAAAATCCTTTCGACCACATCACAGCTCGGGCCCTTGCCACTAGTACAAAGGGGAAGGAGGAGGAGGGGAACGGAACACGGCGACTCCACGGCCCACCCCACGACCCGCCTCGCACCTTCTCCCTCCCAGCCGCCGCGTGCGTCCTACCTCCCGGTGGCCGCGTGCCTCCCAGCCCTGGCCTCGCACCTTCTCCTTCCTAGCCGCCGCACGCATCCTACCTCCCGGCGGTCACGCGCCTCCCAGCTCTGGCCGCCGCGTGCCTCACCTCCCGTCCGCCGCTGCACCTCCACCTCCCGACCATCGCGCGCATCCATCCTCGACTGTCGGCACGCCTCCACCTCTACATGCCGCCATGGACCTCCATCCCCGGTGCACCGGCGACCTCTCTCCACCATGCACCGGCCCCCTCTTCCCCACCGTGCCACCGCCCCCCTCTGCCTCACCGGGTCGCACCGTGTCCCCCCTCCTCCGCCTCACCGCGCCGCCCACGCCCCGGCGCCCATTGCCGCGACTGGGGTAGGGCCTGGGTTGACAGGAGGGAGGCGGGTGTCGATGTTAAAAGCGGCGGATCTCGGGTAGGGGGTCCCGATCTATGCGTCTAAGGCCAATAGTAAGAGGAGGCAAGGGACACAATGTTTACCCAGGTTCGGGCCCTCTTGATGGATGTAAAATGCTACTTCCTGCTTGATTGATATTGATGATATGAGTGTTACAAGAGTTGATCTACCATGAGATCATAGAGGCTAAACCCTAGAAGCTAGCCTATGATGATTATGAATGTTGTGATCGTCCTCATACGGACTAAATCCTCCGATTTATATAGACACTGGACAGGGCTAGGGTTTACATGGAGTCGGTTACAAGGAAGGAAATATAATATATGAATCGCCAAGCTTGTCTTCCACGCAAAGGAGAGTCCCATCCGGACACGGGACGAAGTCTTGAGTCTTGTATCTTCACGGTCCAACAGTCCGGCCAAAGTATATAGTCCGGCTGTCTGGATACCCCCTAATCCAGGACTCCCTCAGTAGCCCCTGAACCAGGCTTCAATGACGATGAGTCCGGCGTGCAATTTGTCTTCGGTATTGCAAGGCGGGTTCCATCTCTGAATACTCCAAAGTAATTATCGAACACTTGAATCGTGTCCAGATCCGCAAGACGATCTTCACATACCACCGTAGAGAGCATAGTACTTCATAAATCCGATCTGCTGGCAATTTTTGTACGGCGTGACATGACACTCTGGTCGAGTCTTTATTCGAATTGTTTTCCCACAACCAGCCACAGTGCATATTGTGAGGCGGTTTCTTCTGCGCGTCTTGCCGAAGCAGAGATTGTGTCCCCTTATTACGGGATTCTCATCAATACGGGTATGGGTAGCCCAACCGCACTGTTAATTGCGGTGAGTGGGGAACGAGCGGGTTCCACCAGGCAAGTGGGGAGGCGCAAAAGCTTTTTACCGCCTCTATAAAGAGATGGGGTCTCTTCCTTTTTTTGCCCACGCCTTTTCCCTCCCCTAGTCCATTCCCCTTTGCTCGAGCCCTAGCGCCCAAGCACTCTTCTTCTCCACTGAAGAGAGATTTCGAAGATGTCCGGATCTAGAGCAGGAGGCAAATGGATGGCCTCTACCGTCCGGGAGAGGGATATCAAAAAGCTCCGAGAGGCCGGGTACTTGGCCAAGAAAATCGTCCATCGTCTTCCACCGGCGGGACAGATAGTTCCCAATCCGGAGCCCCACGAGAGGGTCGTGTTCCTTCCTCATTTTGTCCGCGGGCTCGGGTTTCCCCTTCACCCATTTGTTCGCGGCATCATGTATTATCACGGGATTGATTTTCATGATCTTTCCCCCAATTCTTTCCTTAACATCTCGACGTTCGTTGTCGTGTGTGAGGCTTTTCTCCGTATTTCGCCCCACTTTGGCTTATGGTTGAAAATCTTCAACGTGAAGCCCAAGGTGGTGAATGGCGAGCACGCCGAATGCGGTTGTGCCATGGTAAGCAAGATGCCCAAGGTCGTATGGCCAACCGGCGCCTTCAATGATTTCGTCAAGGAGTGGCAGCAGCAGTGGTTCTATATCACCGAACCGCGCGGTAAAAAGTGGGCTGCTGCTCCCGAATTTAGATCCGGAGCCCCACTGCGGCTCACGTCCTGGCCCGAGAAGGGCCTGAACTGGTCCTCATCTGACGAGCTATCGATGCTCCAAACGCGCATCTAGAGCATGGTCGACAAGGATGTCAAACTTGTCAACGTAGTCCAGGTGATGTTAGTTCACCTGGTTCTCCCTTGCCAGCGCCGGGCCTGCAATTTGTGGGAATACGACCCGGACGAACACCAGACACTACAGGAGCTCTATGGCTCCTCCCACAAGGACATCTGGAAGGTGCTCTTCAAGTCCGGAAAACCGTGGCTGGGCTCCGCCGAGGACCGCGGGTATCAACTATCCCATTCTGCGAGTCCGGTAAGTCATCGCTGTGCTAGGTCCATCCATGTTTTAACTGACGTGTCCTGAGGGAGACGCTTTTATCATGTTTCCTATAATAATCCCAGGAATGGACGAAAAAGGTGGAGCGGATACACTGTCCAGCCCCACTGCCGGAGGAACCGGTCGGACCTCTTCTGGCGAAGATGCTGGTCCCAGCGCCTTACAAGGCGCCAAAGAAAGAGGTCTTCGAGAAGGTCAAGAAGACCGGAGTGGCCTCCGTCGTTGCGATGCTTCGGACACGAAATCCGAAGACTCCCACGACCATCTCCCTGCCGAAGATGAAGAGGAGGAGGAAGAAGATGAGTCCCCCGTAGGGGGAGAGAAGAAAAGGACGGCTTCCTCATCCCTGGAGGCCGAATCGCCAAAGAGGGGGAAAGTTCCCTCCCCGAGTCGTCCGCCACGGCTGTTGACAGCAACCCCGAGTGGGATCCCAGGGCCCAGCCCTTGGTAAAGTCATAAGTATATGAAACCCGCACACACCTATGTTCCCGAGGTCATTAGGATGTAGTAGTTTTAACTGTCTCCATATTTTGTACAACCCGGCGAGGTCCTATGCCGGACAGTCCTCATCGGAGGATTCGCTGAGCTCCGATGCCCTGGCAAGCAAGACGCCTCCAGAGGGCCCTTCCCCGGAGCTTGGGCGCGACACCAAGGTGTCATCTCAGCGGGGCCCGGACCAGGGGGAGCATATCCCTGGGGCCGGACACGCGGGAGCAGCGGCTCCCATGTTTGTCGACGGTGGGGGCAATGTTGGATTCGGCCCGCGGCCGGACACGGTCCTGGAGACCTTTGGGGCTCCAAGATCGGGCGAGCAGCTACCTTTGACGGGGGGAGGCCAGCCCGCTCCGCCAGCAATCTCTGTCCAAGCAGAGTTGCCGGGCGGCCTATCGACGGCGCTAAAGAGTGCGCCCATCGTCGATGAGCATCGCACCCTCATGGGTGCGGTGATTGAAAAGATTCAATCCGCCGAGAGCGAACTGAATGATTCCTGCCTTAGCATTATAAAGGGCTTTGAGGTATGTTTTTAGGAACCGTTTGGAGATTGTCATAGTATGAGTAGTAGTCCCTGATGCACTGTCCGGTGAAAGGGAGAGAAAGGCGGACAGGGGATCAAATCCTCCGCTTTGCAGGAGACTCAGTTAATGATGTGTATCCCTTTGTTTGAAAATAGGTGTCCGCAGAGACAACCACTGCTCATACTGCGGAGGTGTCCAGACTAAAGTAGCGTCTGGAACGGGCCGAAGAGGAACTTGGCCGAGTGAAGAAGCAGTTGGAGAACAAGCAAGGTATGTCGAAACCTTGTGCTAAGTTGAGCACGAAGTGGACTTCGTGCCTAACAAAAATATTTGTATTGTATGCTCTAGGGGCGAGTGCTGAAATTGAGGCACTGAAGAAGGCTGTGGCCGAAGCCGATAATAAGGCCGCCGCCGAACAGGCTCTTCGCGAGAAGCACGAGGCCAGGGTCATTGAAGCTGAGCGAGAGCTCCAGGAGGCCATGAAGAAAAGTGAGGCCTTGGAGTAGAGTCTAGTAGGGAAAGAATACGAACTCGCCCATGCTCTCCAAGCCGCAGAGGATGCTCGCGAAGGAGCCCGAGGTGCTCTGAAGGACATTCAGGAGGCCCGGAAGGTTGCGGCTGGTAAGGCCTTTTGTACTCAAGGCCATTTTTGCATAGTAATGGGAGGAACTCTAAGCGACAAGCTGAATTCTTGTTTCTCCATGGGCGTTTGCAGATCTGCCACGCAGCATATCAGATGCTGCCCAATTCTAGAGGACTGAGGAGAAGAAGACTGCGGAGAAGCATTTCTAGTTGCAGTATTTGGCACCGAATTATCCGGTGCCCTTTATCGATCAGTTGAAACAGCTGGTCGAACTGCACCAGGCGGCCGAACTGGCCATGAAGGACTTGGTTGTCCGGCTGTGGCCCACGGAGCCAATTCCAAGCAGTTACTTCAGACTCGTGAAGCGGATTGTTGGTGCTTGCCCTCGGCTCGATGTCGTTAAGCGCTTGGTCTGCATAGAGGGTGCATGCTTGGCATTTGCCCGTGCGAAGGTGCACTGGGGGAAGCTTGATGCTGAGAAGCTGATGACTGAGGGACCACCAGAGGGTAAGGAGCATCGCAAGCCTGAGTTGTACTATGAGGGTGTCTTGAAAGGAGCCCGCCTTGTGGCGGATCAGTGTACTATTCTTTGTAATGCGGGATAATGGCACTTTTATTATTTATTTCCTGTTTATGTGAACTATTGTTCTTCCTGTGCGGTTGTTTAGTGTATATAAATTCTGAGAGTTGGCCAGTCATCGGCTTTTGCCCCCACGTAAAAAGTACAGGGGTGTTCGGGACATACCTGAACACTCTTTATCCCATTGTTGGGTCCTTTTAAGGAGGTGTTACTCACCGCGAACCAGGCAATCAAACTATAGGTCTTTATCACTCTCACTTAGCCATAGGAATTCGAGTATGGTCAGCCCAGCCCCTGGTGTTCAGAAGACCGTACTAGGGGCTCTATCGGCACCTGATCGGAAGACCGATCCGTCGCACTTTGCATTTATAATGGCATTATACAGAATAAATCTTTAAAGATTTTACAACATCTCGAACAGCTGACCAGCTCTTGCTGTATCATGACAGTCAGTTTCCGGCTTTCTCTACTGAGGTGCTCGTCTGGAAGAACCGGGACACAATCGCAGTAGTTCTTCCAGTGCTACCTTAGCCGATGGAATGGAACGTAAGGTACCATAACATGGGAGCCAGGAAAACCCAACTAATGACCCAGGACATGATTCGGAGCTGATGCATATAGTGCTATAAGTTCGGGGTGTCGAGCGACCGAAAAGGTGCTCGGACTTCGTTCCCATATCAGGAATATTATGAAGCCCCTGGCATATTGGGGCATAACACGAGGCATGGGTGCCGTTTATGACAAAAAGGCGTCAATGAGGAACAACGACCGGTAAGTGTTATTTAAGTCTATGCATTGTAGTAGAGTGACATGTCTATGCATATGAGTACGGTTTATAAAAAGAGGTGTTTTGGCGGAACCTGTCATGGCCGAACTGGAGGAGGATGTATGTGGATCTGAACTGTATCCGGACTGCCTCCTTTGGGGGAGGGGGTTTACTTATGTGCTCCTGCCTTGTGCGTCCGAGCTGAGACCATGTCGCCAGTCCTGTTCTGCGCCAAAGTTAGTCTGTAAAGACAAATGCTTAAAGTCAGCTGCATGTCCTATGGTTGAACCGTGGGTGCCTGATCGGAGCCTGGCTGAACCAGGCTATCATGCCGTAAAGTAGCTCGGACTCCTCAGTTGGTGTCTGGGTAGTTGGATGCCGAATCAAAAATTTGATAAACAGGCACGACTCACTATTCCAGCAGCGGTATGATTTCCACTCTGAGGATGGAATTCGGCCTTGCCCATAATTGTGACTATGTCACGTGGGACTGGCCTAATGTTGTACCCCGTTGAATCTAGCCAACGTGGTTCGTCCCGGTAGTATGTGGTAATTACTGTATAAGGGGGACAATGCCGAAGACTTATTCTTCGGCGTGGTATTTGTGTGGTAATCCGAAGACAACCATTATCATGGTGGGACAATTAAAACTTGGCCTATGCACCTGGCATCTTTGAGGAGATGTTATTGATAGTTTTATGCCCGTGGGGGTTCGTTTGAGATGGAGCCCCCAAACTATTGGGTTGATAGTGCAATAAAATTGCTATGGCTGATGTTGTCCGGACGGTCGATGTGGCCAGAGACGATCGGCTGTTTTTTTTGCTATGGGGGGATCTTCCTTTGACCTCACCATGTTTGGTTGGCCTTTTGTTGTGTGGGACCTCCCTTCATTGTTTCTGGCACGCGACCGGCTGCTTTGTTTTGAGGATCCGGCATTCTCTATTGGTATGCTTGGCCGCCCTTCTAGGGGTACCATGAATTTCACATGGTTGATCGAGTGTGCTGCTCGGGCCGGATGGGCTTGTGATGCGCTTTTTCCGCTGACCGGATCGGCGGCCGCTGAATTCGGCACCAACTTCCCTGACTTGACGTTTATGACGATTGCACCGAGGCTTGAGGATGCTGCCTCGTGTTTCCTGCGTATTGTCCTGGAGCGTGGTGATGTACTCGCGTCGGGGTATGTGCCTTAGGTTCTCCTTCTTTGGTTGAGGTGGCGAATTGTGCTGTGTGTGCACTTTGTCGGGGCGGTCGAGTCCGTATTCCTCGGTGGCCAGGACCTTGGTCCATCTGTCCGCGAGCAAATCTTGGTCAGCTTTGAGCTGTTGTTGCTTCTTTTGCAGGCTCCTCGCAGTGGCCGTAAGCCGTCGCTTAAAGTGAACTTGTTCCGCGGGATCCTTGGGCACGCCAAATTCATCATCGCCAAGGCTCACCTCGTCTTTGGAGGGGGGCATGTAGCTGTCCCTCTCCAAATATCCGTCCATCGCCAGTCCGGCCTGCTTGAAGGCAGGCTGATCGGGATTGTATTCATCTTTGGCACTAGCTGGATTGTTTTTGACTGCCGTGCCGACGGTGTTGTGGCGGGGGTTGGAACGGCGCTGACGCCGCCCATGCTTTGCTTTCTTCCTTGAGGGGTTACCCTCCGTTGCCTCATCGCCATTGTTTTCTTTCGGAGTGTCCACCATATATATATATATATGTCATATGAAGAGGTGGCTGTCCACCGCCCCATGGGTGGTGGTTCCTGTTCTTCTCCAACATCGTCGTCCATATCGTCGATGTCTTCGGAGTCGAAGTCAAGCACGTCGGTCAAATCATCGACCGTGGCTATGAAGTGGGTGGTGGGTGGGCAATGAGTTCCTTCATCGCCTGCTTCCCACTCGAGCCGGACATAGTTCGGCAAAGAGTCTCCTGACAAAGAGAGAGATTTTAACGAGTTCAGCATGTCGCCAAAGGGCGAGTGCTAGAAGATATCCGCAGCAGTGAACTCCATTACCGGAGCCCAACCAGATTCGGCGGGCTCAGAGGTGCGCGGACTGGAACCTACAGCCAGATACGAGTCCAGAGGTCCGGTGTCACAGGCTTCCTTGGGGGTGAAGTCTGTGTTTGGCTCTACCGCCGATGGGTGTGCGGCCTCCAGGGCGGGGTCCATCCACCCGTCCTCGGGGGACACAATCTGCCCCGGATTTAGGTCTGGGGTTCCTGCAGGGGCGATATCCCGAGCATTGTCCGACAGCAGGTCTAAGCCGTTCTCATCGCGACTGTCCGGCGCTCCTAGCGCGGGCCCGAATCCGTTGAAGATCAAGTGTCTGCGGATATTGGCTGTGTAGTTCGAGTTTCTGAACCTGACCTGGTGGCCAGGAGCGTAGCTGTCGATCTGCTCCAAATGGCCAAGCGAATTGGCCCGCAGTGCGAAGCCACCGAACACGAAGATCTGTCCGGGAAGAAAAGTCTCACCCTGGACCATGTTGTTGTTGATGATTGAAGGAGCCATCGAGCCTTACTGCGACGACACAGAGGAACTCTCAATGAAAGCACCAATGTCGGTGTCAAAACCGGCGGATCTCGGGTAGGGGGTCCCGATCTTTGCGTCTAAGGCCAATGGTAACAGGAGGCAAGGGACACAATGTTTACCCAGGTTCGGGCCCTCTCGATGGAGGTAAAACCCTACTTCCTGCTTGATTGATATTGATGATATGAGTGTTACAAGAGTTGATCTACCACAAGATCGTAGATGCTAAACCCTAGAAGCTAGCCTATGATGATTATGAATGTTGTGATCGTCCTCATACGGACTAAACCCTCCGGTTTATATAGACATCGGAGGGGGCTAGGGTTTACATTGAGTTGGTTACAAGGAAACAATTATAATATCTGAATCGCCAAGCTTGTCTTCCACGCAAAAGAGAGTCCCATCCGGACACGGGATGAAGTCTTGAGTCTTGTATCTTCACGGTCCAACAGTCCGGCCAAAGTATGTAGTCCGGCTGTCCGGATACCCCCTAATCCAGGACTTCCTCAGCGGGCGGGTGGAGGGATCGACCACAAGCATCTCGGTCGATGACTGGAGTGACCGGCTGAATGGGGAGAGAGCGGGAGGGGCTCTTATTTGCTTTTTTAATAAAAAACGATCAGTTCAACGAAATGACAGAATCAGTACAACTGTTCGGATTCATAAGTTCAGAAAGGGTAACAGAATAATATTCTGTTACGCGTAACAGAATAGCCCAGATGTATATATATATATATACATATATATATATATATACCTTGCCGGGCTTTGCAACAGCTGATCCCGACTCCGTTCGGTCACCGGAGCCGTCATCACGGTCGCCGGAGCCACCATCACGATCATGACCCTTGCTTCCTCTCCTTGCAGACCTTCTTCGATGTTGTTGATAAACTACGCGACTACATCACCTCCGTCACGGATTATGTCCCCCAATATCTCTTCTTGATCGAAGTCTCTTTGATGATCCATAGTTTCTGCAAATATTACAACATGGCAATTTATATATAAACATGAGAGATGGATATATCGAAGTTATCAGGGAGGGGGTATATCGACAACGACGACATATACATAGAAAAAAAAATGTTATCGTAGAGGGGGTATATATATCGCCCCCCCTCTTGTCGAAGTTATCAGAGAGGGGGTATATCAACCGCCTCTCTCTCATGATTGTCCGACATTTTTGTAGTGTCAAAGGATTCAAACAAAACCATGTCTTCATCATCAGGCAAAAGTAACAGGCGCATGATGGTATAAAATACTCCAAAGTTATTTTGGAACAGAATCCGAGATAGTATAATTCGCTTTTTGGTACTAAGTATAGCAATAGCCTTCCGAATATCACTATTTGGAAGGCTTGTGCTAAAATTTGTACCAAATGGCGGATTATCCTATCCGGAACTCCGTTCCAGAATAACTTTGGAGAACTTCGTACCATCATGCCCCGGTTACTTCCGGCTAATGATGAAGCCATGGATTTCTTTAATACTTTGACACTAGGCAACCTCTTGACCCCTCGGTGATCCTCGACCCCTCGATGACCTTCGACCCTCGACTCTTGAAACGTCGGCGACCCTCGACCCCTCAGCGACCCTTGACCCCTCGACCCCTCGACGCCCCTCGACCCTCGAACCCTCGGCGACCATCGACCCCTCGGCGACCCTCGACCCCTCGACCCCTCGACGACCCTCGAACCCTCGGCCCCTCGACGACCCTCGAACCCTAGAACCCTCGAACCCTCGACCCTCAAACCCTTGACCCTCGACCGGCCTAGACGACCCTCGACCCCTCTATGACCCTGCGACCCTCTAGCCTAGTTTCCGACCATTGACCCCTCAGCGATCCTCGTCACCCTCGTTCCCGATAAAAAGAAGAAGACGAAGAAGAAGAAATAGAGGAGAAGAAGAAGAAAGAATAGAAGAAGAAATAAGAAGAGAAAAAAGAGGATAAGAAGAGGGAATAGAGGAGAAGAAGAAAAATAGAAATTTTTCTATTTTTCTTCTTCTCCTCTATTCCTTCTTCTTCTCCTCCTTTTTTCCTTCTTCCTCTTCTTATTTTCTCTCTCCTCTTCTTCCTCTCATCTTCTTCTTCTCTTATTGTTCTCCTTCTTCCTCTTCTTATTTTCCCTTTTCCTCTCCTTCTTTTTCTTACTTCTTCCTCTTTTCCACATATATAAAAAGTACATACATGCATACAAAAAATACATCTAAAAACTACATATATCTAAAAATACATACATACATACATATATGAACATCTAAAAACAATCAGGACGTGGCACAAACCGGGACGAATGCACCCCTTTAGTCCCGGTGGGTGCCACCAACCAGGACCAAATGTCTCTTTTCGGCAGCCCGAAGGGCGGGAAGAAGAGGCCTTTGGTACCGGTTGGTGGCACCAACCGGTACCAAAGGGCCGCATTGGTACCGGTTGGTTCCATGAACTGAGACCAATGCCCCCCTTTTCTACTGGTTTGTGCCATCAACCGGGACCAAAGGCCTCGTGCTGCCCGTGGCCAAAACTTTAGTCCCACCTCGCTAGTTGAGAGGGGCGGACAGTGGTTTGTAAGCTCCACTACCGCACCCGTCTCAAGCTCCTCTATTGCAGGCTTACGGGCCTAATTGTCACTTCTATGTAGTCCTGGCCATCTCAGGCCCGGCCCTGTTGGCCCACCCAGGCCTGGCCCTAAAATCCAGGGCCTAGGCTCGATGGGCTTGCCCATGGGCTGGGCTTGGGCCTGACTTTTGAGCCCACTAGTAGGGCCTGGACGGGCTTGGGCTTGGCATATTGGCATTTTAAGGAAGAGGCCCAGCCCACAGCCCTAATCCCTAAGGGCTTTTTACTAGATGGGCCGGGCTTGGGCTTGAAAAGTAGGCCCAGTGATAGGGTCTAAGAGGGCCTGGGCCTCAGTTTTCTGCCGTGGGCTTTTTCAGGCCCGACCCAAGCCCGGCCCGGCCCGGCCCATGGCTAGATATACTTCTATGCCTGATGGGCCTACTGGGCCTTCCGCGGGCCTGAATCCTGGCCCATGGTAGGGTTTCTAGTCGTATTAAGGCCGTAGTGGCCCGGTAGGTGGCATTTTTTTATTTTTCCCAGTTTTTTTTTCTGTTTTTTGCATTATTTATTTTCTTTTGTTTTTTGCTTTATTTTGTAGTTCCTTTTGCTTTTAGGTAATAAAAAATATAAACTTTCTGTTAGTTTAAATTTGAATTTTTTGAAATTTGTGTGAATCACTAGTTTTTGAATAACTTTACTATAAACATGGATTTTTGAATGATTCTTTTTCCTGCTATTTAATATTACTGTGTTTTATCATTATATTCAAAAATTCTTTATGATAATTCTTTTTGCTATTAAAGTTTCTAACAAAAAAATTCTTTATGAAAATTCTTTTTGCTTTTAATGTTTTGAACAGAAAATACTTTGATAATTTTGGTTGCATAAAATTTATATAATTTTAGTTTCAATAATACTAGAGGTTTATAAAAGTTTTTGAGTTGATTCCTTTTGCTATTGGAGTTTTATAGAAGCTTTTAGTTGATTATTTTTGTTATTGAAGGATATTATAGTTTTCTTTTAGTTGATCATAACAGAATCTTTTAATTGATTATTTTAGTTCATTCTTTTTGCTTTTAGTTCATTCTTTTTGCTATTAGTTCATTATCTGAGCTAAATGACCCTTAAATAGAAAAGCAGTACAAATGAACTCTGAAATGGTTGAAAGTTGGCATGGTATCATCATTTCACCCATATAGCATGTGCTAAAAAGTTGAGAGGATTACGAAAAAAACTGGATACAAAACAGACAATCTCTTTGAAAGTATCAGGGTTTCGGACGAAAACTCATCTGTTACAAAGGGATTTCATTTGTTCAAATATAACTGGAGTGATATTCTACATCAAAGGCATCATCATAATAGTTTTGATAGAAAGTCTTCAGTTTTTCTTCGCTTGTGTTCTTTGCTTATTCCGCCGTAACCATGGATAATCTTCATCGTTTAACAGGATGCTTGGGCCGGCCTTGACTTTGAAGGGAGGAATTTCATGAAACTTTTCATAATCTTCAGACACGTTTGTCTTGCCCTCCAATCCCAAGATGTCTCTTTTTCCTGAAAGAACTATGTGGGGATTTGGCTCAACGTATGATGTATCCGCTTCCTTATATTTTCTTTTTCTCGGTTTGGTAGACATGTCCTTCACATAGAAAATCTGCGCCACATCATTGGCCAGGACAAATGGCTCTTCTATGTACCCCAGATTGTTCAGATCCACTGATGTCATTCCGTACTGTGGGTCTACTTGTACCCCGCCTCCTGACAGATTGACCCATTTGCACTTAAACAAAGGGACCTTAATATCATCTCCATAGTCAAGTTCCCATATGTCCACTATGTAACTATAATATGTGTCATTTCCCCTATTGGTTGCTGCATCAAAGCGGACACCACTGTTTTGGTTGGTGCTCTTTTGATCTAGGGCGATTGTGTAAAATGTATTCCCATTTATCTCGTACCCTTTGTAGGTCATTATAGTCGAAGATGGTTCCCTCGCCAACAAGTACAGGTCATCAGAAACAGTGTTGTCACACCTGAGACGTGTTTGGAACCAACTGCCGAAACTCCTGATGTGTTCACATGTAATCCAGTCCTCACACTGGTCCGGTTGTTTGGAGCGCAGAATGTTCTTGTGTTCATCGACATACGGGGTCACCAAGGTAGAATTCTGTAGAACCGTGTAGTGTGCTTGAGACCAAGAATGCCCGTCCCTACATACTATTGAGTCCCCTCCTAGCGTGCCTTTTCCATCCAGTCTCCCCTCATACCACGATTGAGGGAGACCTATCTTCTTAAGGTCAGGAATGAACTCAACACAAAACCCAATGACATCCTCTGTTTGATGGCCCATGGAGATGCTTCCTTCTGGCCTAGCGTGGTTACGGACATATTTCTTTAGGACACCCATGAACCTCTCAAAGGGGAACATATTGTGTAGAAATACAAGGCCCGGAATGAAAATCTCGTCGACTAGATGAACTAGGACGTGCGTCATGATATTGAAGAAAGATGGTGGGAACACCAGCTCGAAACTGACAAGACATTGCGCCACATCACTCCTTAACCTAGGTAGGATTTCTGGATCGATCACCTTCTGAGAGATTGCATTGAGGAATGAACATAGCTTCACAATGGCTAATCGAACATTTTCCGGTAGAAGCCCCCTCAATGCAACCGGAAGCAGTTGCATTATAATCACGTGGCAGTCATGAGACTTTAGGTTTTGGAACTTTTTCTCTGGCATATTTATTATTCCCTTTATATTCAACGAGAAGACAGACGGGACCTTCATACTGAGCAGGCATTCAAAGAAGATTTCCTTATCTTCTTTGGTAAGAGCGTAGCTGGCAGTACCTTCATACTACTTTGGAGGCAAGCTGTCTTTTTCGTGCAAACATTGCAGGTCCACCCGTGCCTCCGCTATATCTTTTGTCTTCCCATACAAGCCCAAGAAGCCTAGCAGGTTCATGCAAAGGTTCTTCGTCACGTGCATCATGTCGATCGAAGAGCGGACCTCTAGGTCTTTCTAGTAGGGTAGGTCCCAAAATATAGATTTCTTCTTCCACATGGGTGCGTGTCCCGCAGCGTCACTCAGAATAGATAGTCCGCCGGGACCCTTTCTGAAGATTACTTTTAAATCATTGACCATAGCAAGTACGTGATCACCGGTATGCATGGCGGGCTTCTTCCGGTGATCTGCCTCGCCTTTGAAGTGCTTGCCTTTCTTTCGACATTGATGGTTGGTCGGAAGGAATCGATGATGCCCCAGGTAAACAATCTTCCTGCATTTGTCCAGGTATGTACTTTGGGTGTCATCTAAACAGTGCGTGCATGTGTGGTATCCTTTTTTTGTCTGTCCTGAAAGGTTACTGAGAGCAGGCCAATCATTGATGGTGACAAACAGCAACACATGCATGTCAAATTCCTCCTGTTTGTGCTCATCCCACACACGTACACCTTTTCCAGCCCATAGCTGTAAAAGTTCTTCAACTAATGGCCTTAGGTACACATCAATGTCGTTGTCGGGTTGCTTAGGACCTTGGATGAGAATTGGCATCATAATGAACTTCCGCTTCATGCACAACCAAGGAGGAAGGTTATAGATACATAGAGTCACGGGCCAGGTGTTGTGATTGTTGCTCTGCTTCCCGAAAGGATTAATGCCATCCGCGCTTAAACCAAACCATACGTTCCTTGCGTCACCTGCAAACTCCTTCTAGTACTTTCTCTCGATTTTTCTCCACTACAACCCGTCAGCGGGTGCTCTCAACTTCCCGTCTTTCTTACGGTCATCTCTGTGCCATCGGAGGTGTGTTTGTCACCACACATCTATTGCCGGTTCATCTGCGTGCATTATATATAATTAAGTGTGTCAAAAACCATTACAGAATATCATGAATAGATAATTAAGTGACCAAATTAATAAAAGTTCATCATCTCACATTAAAACCAAAGTACATACATAGTTCTCATCTAACAACATATAGCTCTCCAGAGCATCTAATTAATTAAACCATACATTGAAACTATGTAAAACATTTCAATGCCAAAACAAGTGTGATCATAATCGCAACCAAGGTAACAACCGATCCAACGGCGTAATGATACCAGGCCTCGATAGGAATGGCATATTTTCTAATCTTTTCTAATCTTCAAGCGCATTGCATCCATCTTGTTCGTGTGATCATCGATGACATCCGCAACATGCAACTCCAATATCATCTTCTCCTCCTCAATTTTTTTAGTTTTTCTTCAAGAAATTGTTTTCTTCTTCAACTAAATTTAACCTCTCAACAATAGGGTTGGTTGGAATTTCTGGTTCACATACCTCCTAGATAAATAAAATCTATGTCCCGTTGGTCGGCATAATTGTCATAAACAATAAATGAACCAAATAGTTATAAAGATAATATATACCACATCCGAATCATAGACAGGACGAGAACCGACGGGGGCATATATATGTACTCCTATAGACAGAAAATGGGTTAGTACTCCTGAGAATACGTACTCCCATGCCATGCTGTGGCTTCTTGCTTC
The DNA here is from genome assembly GCF_018294505.1 of Triticum aestivum. NCBI lineage: Eukaryota > Viridiplantae > Streptophyta > Magnoliopsida > Poales > Poaceae > Triticum > Triticum aestivum. The sequence continues at coordinate 701,014,338 of NC_057810.1, read as the reverse complement.
CATGCGTTGCGCAACGTCCTGAGTTTTGCCATTTAAATCCACTTAGCATATAATTAAAAGGATAATAACCGAATAATATCTGCATGGCAAGACTGTTTGTTTGAAAATTTGTTAGCTCGCCCATGTTAATAGGGATTCTGGCAACTCACTTTGTTTAGCTAGCGTACATGTTGAAACTCTCGGCCAGGCGATGTCTCCTCCAGACATCACGCGCGCCGTCGCTTACCACAGCGCCATCGACGGCCATGGAGACGGTGACGGCATGGGCGACGGCGACGGCGACGGCGACGGCGACCGCATGGTGATGTCGATGGCAATGCGACGACCACGATGAGATCCTCCTGCCTGCCCTTCGCCTGACCGGCGGGCGACGGCAACAAAAATGATGACTCAGATCGTTGAGGTATCTAACTAATCATAGGCACCACTTTTTACAGGTCCACTTCTTTGCATAATCTCCATGGGTTAGATGTAAGTGAATCTCACTGACTAATCGCAGGAAACAGTACAATATATCCATGGCATGGTGACCAAGATGGATGCATGCACGGGCCTTGCTAGCTTCCCGATCGTCTGCACACATCAGTGCCATGCATCAGAACAAAAAAGCAGTATATTCATCCATCTTTGCACTCCAATGTATCAATGTAATCCGATCTAATTTCTACGTGCATGCAGCGTCAGTGTGACAACGATGCCGGCCAAGTGCGACGCCGCAGCTGGCCACGTGCGGCCATGGCGACGCCGAGTACGACGACGGTTCGGACTGGTTTTTGATACTCCGTTCTCGCTGCCGGCGAGCGGGTCAGCAATTCTAGCACACGCCGCATTGCAAATGATGTCAGGTTTGATTTAAGAACACATGAATCTATTCGTAGGCATCGATGATGCCTGATACATCCACGGAGTACCATACTGTATGCATGGTAATTGCTAGTACGTATATAGAGTTAGCAGCTTCCTTAGCTAATCGGGTCATGTTTGGTGATGATCAATGTTGTATTTTTTTTGGAAAATCAATGTTGTATAAGTACCCCTTCAGATGTATATGTACTCTATTTACTTTTTACGAACTCACCTCTATGATGAATGAATATACTGCTTTTTTGTTCTGATGCATGGGTATATTGCCTCTTAATGTTGTATTTGATATACTCCTTTACATGTATATATTCTCATCGGTATATACCCCGGCAAAGATGGAAGCCCGTACTCCTTCAACAACAACAACAAAAATCAAGTATATACATGTTCGAAAGAATATACTCCTTTGAGAGAAGGGTAATATATGCCCGCAAAAAAAATGGTAATATATACTCCTTCAAAAATTGCACTATATATGAATTCCTTCGAAAGGTAGTATATACTTTAAAAAAATGATCAGTATGTACCCCTTACAATGGGCATGATCAAGAAAGTGAAAACCTCCACGTCGTCAAAGAGGTATATACACTACTTTTTTACATGGGCATATAAGCTATGTGTAAGTATATACTACTAGAGTTCAAATCGTGTCTCACTTTCGCAACTAAATGAGATTATCCATTGTGGTAGCATGCACCGGTACCTACAATGTTGGAGGTTGTTTGCGCATGCACCAGAATTTTCCTAATAATTTAATTATATTTTTCCACCGGTGGGGCTTGGATCCATCCATTAGCTAGGTGGGAGTACATACTTCTGGGAGTACAAAAGAGAAGTCATATATATATATATATATATATATATATATATATATATATATATATATATATATATATATATATATATATATGATCGGTTCTATGAGAAATTATATTTATATATATGCGTAACGTGTACAGTATGTAGTAGCGTAAAGTATGTTTGAAATGAACAAGAATTAAATGGAAAACACAAAATAAAAAAAACATAATTCATAAACCCCTAAATCTTTTAGTCCCGGTTGGTATCACCCAGCCCCCGGCGGGGGCTCGTGCCACGTGGTGGGCCTTTGGTCCCGGGTCGTGATGAACCCACACTAAAGGGGGGGATTTAGTCTCCACCCTTTAGTGCCGGTTGGTGAACCGGTACTAAAGGCCCTTACGAACCGGGACTAATGCCTGATTCTGCACTAGTGAACAGAGACCAAACGTCCCATCACCTGAGAACTGGTCTAGGGCTAGGAATGGATTGAGGTACGTGCACATACAATCAATATCAATAACCAAACCAAAGAAATGTTGGCTAAAAACCATGGTGGAGTGACACGACGCGTCTACTCCTCTTGATGCTGCGGCAAACGATGACAACTCACATGTTAGCTGCAAAACAATATACATAGATTTGCAGGCTGGTGCCCAATAGTGTTCCAAAGTTGCACAACAGTATGTCCTCCTATACCTATAAAAACTTATGTCCTGTTACACAATTGAGGATTACAAAGATTTATATCTACATCACATGGCCCTTCAGTATACACCCCAGATTAGTCAAGTATGTACAGTGGAAGTTTTGTCCTGGGAAACAAAAGAAAGGAGTAAGAGTAAATCCTATACACACAACTTCATAATGATTATTGCGCTTGTAGCATCTGTTTGTTCTAGATTCAACTTCAGACATCACTTGTGTGTTAACTGCGATGCTATAATACTTGGGCAATACTGTGTTATTAGGAATTTGTGCATTACGTCATTTTGTGTGTGAACCTCATGCATGGTCATGGCATATAGTTCCTTCTATGCTCCCACAGACATGAGACTGTATAAACCAATTCATCTTGTTTTCTGTATTTCTGAAATCTATAATGCATTATTTCACTTGTTTGGTCCTCTCTTTTTGATATGATGTTCTTTGTTTGTGTCTTCGACAATGCATGGGCAATAAAAGCCATGGATTGCAATCTCAGATTAGTAAGTTGTAGCTTTCGCAGCCATTAAAAACATAGATAACTAATGTGATCAACTAATTTGGTGTTAACAGGAAATAAAAAATCAGTGTGTAGCAGTCTTATACCTTGCCAACAAATTGAAGTGGTTGACACCATTTATCTTTGTTGCTGCAGCTGTTTGGGTCCAACGTCTCCACCCATAGTGCATAGCTAGAGTCAATCAAAAGGCTTAGAGGGGCTGTAGAAAGCACGAACGCCCAAGAACCAAGCACGAAAGCCCAAGAACGCAACATGAAAACAAATTTAAAGCGTACGTAGGAATGAGGCAGCGACGGAATTTCTCAGAGATGATCACGGACTTCGATGCACAACAAACCAATCGAAGGACCTGAATTGGCGGCCCCTCCCATGTGCGTCCACGTCCCTAGTGGCGGCAGCTTCCGCGTGCGCACGCATCCCCGACGGCACATCCTCAACAATCAGCTCCCTGCGAAAACTAAGACGTGGCATGGAGAGTCGTTCGGGGCAGATGGGGTGCATGGGGCGGCAGAGGAGCGTGCGCATGGAGGGTCGGTGGCTCGAGCGTAGAGTGGTGAGGCATCGGTGGAGGGGCCCAGGGCGGGGATAGGCGGGTGGAGGAGGTGGGCGGTGGGCGGAGGGGCGGCAGCATGCGGGCGAGTGGCGGTAGCGGAGGAGGTAAGTGGTGAAGGTGGAGGCGAGGAACCCTAGAAAGAAGATGGAGAGAGGGCAAGGTGAATTCAACGATCGCGAGGTGGGCGCCCTGGTAGAGGAGATCGGGGAGGAGGACGGCGGCGCGAGGACTTTTGGAGGATCGTGAGGAGGGCAACGATGGGAGGATTGCCTTCACGTACACGTTAATGAGCCGGCCCAATGCTGCGACGTGATGATGTCAAAGGTGGGCGAAAGATAGGCAGGGTGGGATGAGGTGGAAGTGAGGCGCGGCTATCAACTCAGACATTAGGAGTAGAGATGATCACCTTATTACTGGTAACTTTTCACAATCCCAAATCAATCGTCCTATATGTAGCCGACATTCTCATGGTATAAGGATGTGATGTGAGTATACATTTACACTTAACATAATAATATTGATAACAACTTGATGACGAGATATCGTACGATATCATTAGTTGGGTCTAACATATCATTCTGCCAACATTGTGTTCTCATTATTGGTGCATCCTTGTTACTTTAACAATGACCATAATCAAGAAAAGTAGATTATTTGCAATACATGAGCTAGTCTAAGTGACAAGACTATGGATCTAGTTTGTGTTTATCTTTCTACACATAAAACTGAATGTAAACTTCATTATAAAAATGAAAATAAATAATAATATTTTATTATTGCCTATAGGGCATATGTCCCACACATTTGGTACACGGCCCTGGATTTGCTCTTAGTTTGTGATTGCCTTGAGTCTTTTTCCCAAAACAGCCCGCAACATTATATTCTGAGAAGAGGTATGCGGGAATCTTCAACGTGGATAATCAAATGAAAATCACCAAATATCCATGGACAACAGACCAGACATAGGCCATCCAACGCAGTACATGTAATTTCTTCCACGTTGGAGCTTAATAAAATTTTAAAACTAAAGAAATACTCCTCCACGTCGTAGGTGAGGTCAACGACCCGCACACTGGAGCAACCGGCCTCATCGTCGTTGGCGGCTGGTGCCAACCAGCCGGAGCCACCAATAGGTGTCATTTTGACATTGTTGTTCTGCTAGTCTGACACATGTTTGTCGTCGGCCTTGAGCTTCTCGAAGAGACACTCCCGCTGTGCGTCATGATGCAGTCCTTGCGACGGCTTCACACATATGCGAGCATCACCCTGTTTTTTTTGTGGACGCCCGGGTTAGCGAGGAGCTCCGCCATGGCAGCAGCATCCACGCGCTCTGCCTCGAGTTGAGCTACTGCAACGGGTTGCTCATCCAAGAGCGCAAGGTTGAACTGCTGCTCCACCTACAGCATGGTGAAGCCGGCCACCTGCATAGTGTCGATGGCCATTGCCCCTCCTCTTCGGCGGTGGGGCTTGGCCATGAGATGGCCCTCTTGTTCATCGTCCATCTCCTCCTCCTTTGAACTCTGCTCAGAGGGCTCGGATGCGGGCCTAGCGTCGGGTGACCGGTGCGCAGACCTGTGCCACGATTTCGACGTCACTCCAGCATGGGCCGACTATATCACGCAGCCAAGGACCGCACTATGCCCGATGGCGGACGACATGGAGTGGACTAGGGGCTCAGATGGCTCGGAAGTTGGATGCGAATGGTGGGAGGATGGGCTCGGAGGTGTTATTCTGGGGGAGGCCAACTGGCTTTAAATAGTCGTGGCAGGGGAGCGGTGAAGGTTCAATGCGGACAACAGAGTCAACGCGGGTAAGCGGACGGATGACCACGCGGTGCAAATGTTGCCATGCTAAGAGCATCTCCAACAGACGGTCCATATGTAAAAATAACGAACTTTTCGTTCTTCTGAGGAAAAAAACAGCTCTCCAACGGATGGTCCATATGCAAAAAAAGTTACATCTCTGCCTCCCGAAGATGTAAAATATAACACCTCGCGGTGCAAATTTATATCTCCGGAGCCAGGAGATGTAAAAATCACGGCCGAGCGCCAACGCCCAACCGCCCTTCAGTTCATTTCTCCCTGGTCTTCCTCTCGCCAGCCGCCGGCCAGCCGCATCTCCCCGCTCAGCCGCCGCCCCGCCGCAGCTTCCCGATGGCGCCCCGCTGCACATCCAGCCCTGCCCCTACCCCTACCGCCGATTCCACCCTGCCTAGGCCGCCTCCCGCCGTTGTACGGAAGGGTTTTTTGGGTGGGTCTGTTGATGTAGAGTGGAACTCCGTACGGCCGATCTTTCACGTTTGGAGAGGATCCCTACGGGGGAACACGAGGAACGCACGGAAAACACAAAGGGGAAACACGGGGAAAAACACGAAGAACACTCAACCAACAAGATTCGATTACACATGCGCTAGATCGATGAACACAAAGAGAGATCCATGATCCAAAGTCAATAAAGGACGATACAAGAGGTAACCGGGTTCTTCTCCGCGAGGAGGTCTTGATGGGGTCTTCTCCGTAAAGGAGGTCTTGAATCCAAGAGGATCGTCTCCGTAGAGGGGCCGCGGTCTCTCTCGTGGAGTAGATCCGATATGGATGAGAAAAGCTCTATCTCTAATGAGCTATCACAATGCTAACCCTAACTAGGAGGAGGGGGTGGTCTATTTATAGTCTAAGCCACGAAGGGGTAAGTGGGAAAGAGGTTACATGGGCTTCGGCCCGAGTCTTTGCATGCAGGCAGGCCGGAAGTTCCGGACAGGGCCGGAAGTTCCGGGCTCTGGAAGTTCCGGGCAGGTTCCGGCCGGGTTCCGGGATATCCAGAGAGTTGGCGCGCTCGGGGCTGGCCTGGACTCCGGGGGCCGGAGGTTCCGGGCAGGCCGGAAGGTCTGGGGGCCGGAAGTTCCGGGTAGAGGCCGGAAGTTCCAGGCTTTCCAGAAGCTTGTCCCTGCTTCTTCTTCCTTCTCCTCTTCCATGCTTGGCCTTGGTCCTTGGATCCTCCATGGTCGTCTCGGTTGTACCTGAGTGTATGCAAGGTCCATGCATGAGGTAGTATCCATGTCTCACATGTGGAAAGTGACGGTTCGAAGAGGAGTGAGTTCACCTTGTGCCCAATGGCGTATGGTCGAGGTCTCTTCATATGTCCTCTTGGGGCTTGGAGAGTAGTCGGAGTGTACATGGGGATGAACGTGGGATGCTCCGCATCATCTCCCCTCCCTTGGGAAAGATCCGACCTCGGATCGTGATCCTCATCACCATGGAAACGGTTGTCATGGACGGACTGAGAGTTGGACGGAGTTGAAGACATGGCGCAATCCAAGCACTCCAAGGTGTCTCCGGTATGTGGTACATGCAAAATGAGCAAACACAAGCGACACTCGGAAATACAATGGTTAGCTCACACAAAGTGTCCATCAAGTAAATCTGAGTCCGTTCGGCAAAATTGTTCATGACAAAGCGCATGAAGCTTAACAAGATGATATAGAATGATATGCAAAGTATTCATGGGAGCAAAAGCATTCATTGTGCACACAAATGTGTTGTGAATATGATCAAGGCAACCACGGTGCAAAATGATGTCATAGTGAGACGGTTTATCAATAGCATGAATATGGCAATGGATACTCAATATGATTATGTTATCATGCGATTGATGGTAGGCAATGTGATCATTACGTATAAATATGCCATCAAGAAACTGTTGGAAATATGCCCTAGAGGCAATAATAAATTAGTTATTATTATATTTCCTTGTTCATGATAATCGTTTATTATCCATGCTATAATTGTATTGATAGGAAACTCAGATACATGTGTGGGTACATAGACAACACCATGTCCCTAGTAAGCCTCTAGTTGACTAGCTCGTTGATCAATAGATGGTTATGGTTTCCTGACCATGGACATTGGATGTCATTGATATCGGGATCACATCATTAGGAGAATGATGTGATGGACAAGACCCAATCCTAAGCCTAGCACGAAGATCGTGTAATTCATACGCTAAAGCTTTTCTAATGTCAAGTATCATTTCCTTAGACCATGAGATTGTGCAACTCCCGGATACCGTAGGAATGCTTTGGGTGTACCAAACGTCACAACATAACTGGGTGGCTATAAAGGTGCACTACAGGTATCTCCGAAAGTATCTGTTGGGTTGGCACGAATCGAGACTGGGATTTGTCACTCCGTGTAAACGGAGAGGTATCTCTGGGCCCACTCGGTAGGACATCATCATAATGTGCACAATGTGACCAAGGGGTTGATCACGAGATGATGTGTTACGGACGAGTAAAGATACTTGCCGGTAACGAGATTGAACAAGGTATCGGCATACCGATGATCGAATCTCGGGCAAGTATAATACCACTAGACAAAGGGAATTGTATACGAGATCGATTGAGTCCTTGACATCGTGGTTCATCTGATGAGATCATCGTGGAACATGTGGGAGCCAACATGGGTATCCAGATCCCGCTGTTGGTTATTGACCGGAGAACGTCTCGGTCATGTCTACATGTCTCCCGAACCCGTAGGGTCTACACACTTAAGGTTCGATGACGCTAGGGTTATAAAGGAAGTTTATATGTGGTTACCGGATGTTGTTCGGAGTCCCGGATGAGATCCCAGACGTCAAGAGGAGTTCCGGAATGGTCCGGAGGTAAAGATTTATATATGGGAAGTCCTGTTTTGGTCACCGGAAAGGTTTCGGGTTTTATCCGTAACGTACCGGGACTACCGGGAGGGTCCCGAGGGTCCACCAAGTGGGGCCACCAGCCCCAGAGGGCTGCATGGGCCAAGTGTGGGAGGGGACCAACCCCAGGTGGGCTGGTGCCCCCCCCCCCCCACAAGGGCCCAAGGCGCCTAGGGTTTTGGGTAGGGGGTGCTTCCACCTTACTTGGGGGGCAAGTTTCCCCCCTCTCCCCCCTTGGCCGCACCCTAGATGGGTTTTGGGGGCAGCCGCACCCCTTGGGGTGGGAACCCTAGGGGAGGCGCATCCCCCTCCCTCTCCCCTATATATACTTGAGGACTTTGGGGGTGGCAACACATGAGTTTCACCTCTCCCTGGCGCAGCCCTACCTCTCTCCCTCCTCCTCTCCCGCGGTGCTTGGCGAAGCCCTGCAGGATTGCCATGCTCCTCCATCACCACCACGCCGTTGTGGTACTGCTGGATGGAGTCTTCCTCAACCTCTCCCTCTCTCCTTGCTGGATCAAGGCATGGGAGACGTCACCGGGCTGTACGTGTGTTGAACGCGGAGGTGTCGTCCGTTCGGCACTAGGATCTCCGGTGATTTGGATCACGACGAGTACGACTCCTTCAACCCCGTTCTCTTGAACGCTTCCGCTTAGCGATCTACAACGGTATGTAGATGCACTCTCCTTCCCCTCATTGCTGGTTTCTCCATAGATAGATCTTGGTGACACGTAGGAAAAATTGGAATTTCTGCTACGTTCCCCAACAGTGGCATCATGAGCTAGGTCTAAACGTAGATTCTTTGCACGAGTAGAACACAAAATAGTTGTGGGCGTTGATTTTGTTCAATATGCTTACGTTACTAGTCCAATCTTGATTCGGCGGCATTGTGGGATGAAGCGGCCCGGACCGACCTTACACGTACACTTACGCGAGACAGGTTCCACCGACTGACATGCACTTGTTGCATAAGGTGGCTAGCGGGTGCCAGTCTCTCCCACTTTAGTTGGATCGGATTCAATGAAAAGAGTCCTTATGAAGGGTAAATAGCAATTGACATATCACGTTGTGGTTTTTGCGTAGTTTAGAAACGTTCTTGCTAGAAACCCATAGCAGCCACGTAAAACATGCAAACAACAATTAGAGGACGTCTAACTTGTTTTTGCAGGGTATGCTATGTGATGTGATATGGCCAAGAAGAATGTGATGAATGATATGTAATTTATGAGATTGATCATGTTCTTGTAATAGGAATCACGACTTGCATGTCGATGAGTATGACAACCGGCAGGAGCCATAGGAGTTGTCTTTATTTATTGTATGACCTGCGTGTCATTGAACAACGCCATGTAATTACTTTACTTTATTGCTAACCGGTAGCCATAGTAGTAGAAGTAATAAGTTGGCGAGACAACTTCATGGAGAAACGATGATGGAGATCATGGTGTCATGCCGGTGACGATGATGATCATGGAGCCCCGAAGATGGAGATCAAAAGGAGAAAAATGGTATTGGCCATATCATGTCACTTTTTGATTGCATGTGATGTTTATCATGTTTATGCATCTTATTTGCTTAGAACGACGGTAGTAAATAAGATGATCCCTCATTAAAATTTTAAGAAAGTGTTCCCCCTAACTGTGCACCATTGCGAAAGTTCGTCGTTTCGAAGCACCACGTGATGATCGGGTGTGATAGATTCTTACGTTCACATACAACGGGTGTAAGCCAGATTTACACACGCGAAACACTTAGGTTGACTTGACGAGCCTAGCATGTACAAACATGGCCTCAGAACACAAGAGACCGAAAGGTTGAGCATGAGTCGTATAGTAGATACGATCAACATGAAGATGTTCACCGATGATGACTAGTCCGTCTCACGTGATGATCGGACACGGCCTAGTTGACTCGGATCATGTAATCACTTAGATGAGTAGAGGGATGTCTATCTGAGTGGGAGTTCATTAGATGAACTTAATTATCCTGAACATAGTCAAAAGCCCTTTGCAAATTATGTCATAGCTCGCGCTTTAGTTCTACTGTTTTAGATATGTTCCTAGAGAAAAATTAGCTGAAAGTTGATAGTAGCAATTATGCGGACTGGATCCGTGAACTGAGGATTGTCCTCGTTGCTTCGTAGAAGGCTTATGTCCTTAATGCACCGCCCAGTGTGCTGGACCTCGAACGTAGTCTGTGGATGTTGCGAACATCTGACATACACGTTTTGATAACTACGTGATAGTTTAGTTAAATGGTTTAGAGTAGAGGCACCAAAGACGTTTTCGAAATGTCGCGGAACATATGAGATGTTTCGAGGGCTGAAATTGGGATTTCAGCCTCGTGCCCACGTCAAGAGGTATAAGACCTCCGACGATTTTCTTAGCCTACAAACTAAGGGAGAAAAGCTCAATCGTTGAGCTTGTGCTCAGATTGTCTGAGTACAACAATCACTTGAATCGAGTGGGAGTTGACCTTCCAGATGAGATAGTGATGTTTCTCCAAAGTCATTGCCACCAAGCTGCTAGAGCTTCGTGATGAACTATAACATATCAGGGATAGATATGATGATCCTTGAAATATTCACGATGTTTGACACCGTGAAAGTAGAAATCAAGAAGGAGCATCAATTGTTGATGGTTAGTGAAACCACTAGTTTCAAGAAGGGCAAGGGCAAGAGGGGATACTTCATGAAACGGCAAATCAGCTGCTGCTCTATTGAAGAAACCCAAGGTTGAACCCAAACCCGAGACTAAGTGCTTCTGTAATAAGGGGAACATCCACTGGAGCAGGATTACCCTAGATATTTGGTAGATAAGAAGGCTGGCAAGGTCGATGGAAGTATATTGGATATACATTATGTTAATGTGTACTTTACTTGTACTCCTAGTAGCACCAGGGTATTAGATACCGGTTCGGTTGAAAAGTGTTAGTAACTCGAAATAAAAGCTACGGAATAAACGGAGACTAGCTAAAGGTGAGCTGACAATATGTGTTGGAAGTGTTTCTAAGTTTGATGTGATCAAACATCGCACGCTCCCTCTACCATCAAGATTAGTATTAAACCTGAATAATTGTCATTCGGTGTTTGCGTTGAGCATAGACATGATTAGATTATGTCTATCGCAATATGGTTATTCATTTAAGGAGAATAATGGTTACTCTATTTATTTGAATAATACCTTCAATGGTCTTGCACCTAAAGGAATGGTTTATTGAATCTCGATCGTAGTGATACACATTTTCATGCCAAAAGATATAAAGATAGTAATGATAGTACCACTAACTTGTGGCACTTCCATGTAAGTCATATTGGTATAAAACGCATGAAGGAGCTCCATGTTGATGGATCTTTGGACTCACTCGTTTTTGAAAAGTTTGAGACATGCGAACCATGTCTATTGGTGCATACGCATGAAGAAACTCCATGCAGATGGATCATTTGGACTCACTTGATTTTGAATCACTTGAGATATGCAAATCATACCACATGGGCAAGATGACTGAAAAGCCTCGTTTCAGTAAGATGGAACAAGATAGCAACTTGTTGGAAGTAACACATTTTGATGTGTGCAGTCCAATGAGTGCTGAGGCATGCAGTGAATATCGTTATGTTCTTACTTCACAGATGATTCGAGTAGATGTTGAGTATATTTACTTGATGAAACACAAGTCTGAATTATTGAATGGTTCAAGTAATTTCGGAGGGAAGTTGAAGATCATTGTGACAAGAGGATAAAATGTCTACGATATGATCATAGAGATGAGTATCTGAGTTACGAGCTTTGGCACGCAATTAAGACATTGTGGAAATTGTTTCACAATTAATACCGCCTGGAACACCATAGTGTGATGGTGTGTCCGAACATCATAGTTGGACCCTATTGGATATGGTGCGTACCATGATGTCTCTTATAGAATTACCACTATCGGTCATGGGTTAGGCATTAGAGACAACCACACTCACTTTAATAGGGCACCACGTAATTCCGTTGAGATGACACCGTGAGAACTATGGTTTGGAGAAACCTAAGTTGTCGTTTCTTAAAAGTTTGGGGGAGCGACGTTTATGTGAAAAAGTTTCAGGTTGATAAGCTCGAACCCAAAGCGGATAAAATGCATCTTCATAGGACACCCAAAACAGTTGGGTATACCTCCTAATTCAGATCCGAAAGCAATAGGGATTGTTTCTTGAATCAGGTCCTTTCTCGAGGAAAGGTTTGTCCCGAGAACTGAGTGGGAGGATGGTGGAGACTTGATGAGGTTATTGAACCGTCACTTCAGCAAGTGTGTAGCAAGGCACAGGAAGTTGTTCCTGTGGCGCCTACACCAATTGAAGTATAAGCTTATGATAGTGATCATGAAGTTTTGGATCAAGTCACTACCGTACCTCATAGGGTGACAAGGATGCGTACTACTTCAGAGTGGTACAGTAATCCTGTCTTGAAGGTCATGTTGCTAGACAACAATGAACCTACGAGCTATGGAGAAGCGATGGTGGGCCCAAATTCCGACGAATGGTTAGAAGCCATGAAATCCGAGATAGGATCCATGTATCAGAACAAAGCATGGACTTTGGTGGACTTGCCCGATGATCGGCAAGCCATTGAGATAAATGGATCTTTAAGAAGAAGACGGACGTGGATGGTAATGTCACCGTCTATGAAGCTCGACTTGTGGCAAAGAGTTTTTCACAAGTTCAAGGAGTTGACTACGATGACATTTTCTCATCCGTAGCAATGCTTAAGTTCGTCGGAATCATGTTAGCATTAGCTGCATTTATGAAATCTGGCAGATGGATGTCAAAACAAGTTTCCTTACCAGTTTTCGTAAGGAAAGATTGTATGTGATACAATCAGAAAGGTTTTGTCGATCCTAAGGATGCTAAAAGGTATGCTAGCTCCAGCGATCCTTCCATGGACTAGAGTAAGCATCTCGGAGTTGGAATATGCACTTTGATAAGATGATCAAAGATTTTGGGTTTATGCAAAGTTTATGAGAAACTTGTGTTTCCAAAGAAGTGAGTGGGAGCACTATAGAATTTCTAATGAGTATATGTTGTTGACATATTGATGATCAGAAATGATGTAGAATTTTCTGTAAAGCATATAAGGTTATTTGAAAAGTGTTTTTCAATAGAAAACCTGGAATAAGCTGCTTGAACATTGAGCATCAAGATCTATAGGGATAGATCAAAAACGCTTAATGGTACTTTCAAATGAGCATATACCTTGACATGATCTTGAAGGTGTTCAAGATGGATCAGTCAAAGAAGGAGTTCTTGCCTGAGATGTAAGGTATGAAGTTAAGACTTAAAGCTCGACCACGGCAGAAGAGAGACAAAGGACGAAGGCTGTCCCCTATGTTTCAGACGTAGGCTCTATAGTATGCTATGCTGTGTACCGCATCGGAAGTGTGCCTTGCCATGAGTCAGTCAAGGGGTACAAGAATGATCCAGGAATGGATCATTGGACAGCGGTCAAAATTGTCCTTGGAGTAAATAAGGACATGTTTCTCGATTATGGAGGTGATAAAGAGTTCGGCGTATAGGGTTACGTCGATGCAAGCTTTAACACCTATCCGAGTGACTCTGAGTAGCAAACAGGATACGTATAGTGGAGCAACCATTTGGAGTAGCTCCAAGTGGAGCGTGGAAGCAACATTTACAATATGACCTAGAGATGTGCGAAGTACATACGGATCTGAATGTTACAGATCCATTGACTAAAACCTCTCTCACAAGCAAAACATGATCAAACCCCAGAACTCATCGAGTCCTAATCACAAGATGATGTGAACTAGTTTAGTGACACTAGTAAACTCTTTGGATGTTGGTCATATGGTGATGTGACCCGTGAGTGTTAATCACATGGCGATGTGAACTAGATTATTGACTCTAGTGCAAGTGGGAGACTGTTGGAAATATGCCCTAGAGGCAATAATAAACTAGTTATTATTATATTTCCTTGTTCCTGATAATCGTTTATTATCCATGCTATAATTGTATTGATAGGAAACTCAGATACATGTGTGGGTACATAGACAACACCATGTCCCTAGTAAGCCTCTAGTTGACTAGCTCGTTGATCAATAGATGGTTACGGTTTCCTGACCATGGACATTGGATGTCGTTGATATCGGGATCACATCATTAGGAGAATGATGTGATGGACAAGACCCAATCCTAAGCCTAGCACAAAGATCGTGTAATTCATATGCTAAAGCTTTTCTAATGTCAAGTATCATTTCCTTAGACCATGAGATTGTGCAACTCCCGGATACCGTAGGAATGCTTTGGGTGTACCAAACATCACAAAGTAACTGGGTGGCTATAAAGGTGCACTCCAGGTATCTCCGAAAGTATCTGTTGGGTTGGCACGAATCGAGACTGGGATTTGTCACTCCGTGTAAATGGAGAGATATCTCTGGGCCCACTCGGTAGGACATCATCATAATGTGCACAATGTGACCAAGGGGTTGATCACGGGATGATGTGTTACGGAACGAGTAAAGATACTTGCCGGTAACGAGATTGAACAAGGTATCGGCGTACCGATGATCGAATCTCGGGCAAGTATAATACCACTGGACAAAGGGAATTGTATACGGGATCGATTGAGTCCTTGACATCGTGGTTCATCCGATGAGATCATCGTGGAACATGTGGGAGCCAACATGGGTATCCAGATCCCGCTGTTGGTTATTGACTGGAGAACGTCTCGGTCATGTCTACATGTCTCCCGAACCCGTAGGGTCTACACACTTAAGGTTCGATGACGCTAGGGTTATAAAGGAAGTTTGTATGTGGTTACCGAATGTTGTTCGGAGTCCCGGACGAGATCCCGAACGTCACGAGGAGTTCAGGAATGGTCCGGAGGTAAAGATTTATATATGGGAAGTCCTATTTTGGTCACCGGAAAGGTTTCGGGTTTTCTCGGTAACGTACCGGGACTACCGGGAGGGTCCCGGGGGGCCACCAAGTGGGGCCACCAGCCCCGGAGGGCTGCATTGACCAAGTGTGGGAGGGGACCAGCCCCAGGTGAGCTGGTGCGCCCCCTCCCCCACAAGGGCCCAAGGCGCATAGGGTTTTGGGGAGGGGGTGCTTCCACCTTACTTGGGGGGCAAGTTTCCCCCCTCTCCCCCCTTGGCCGCACCCTAGATGGGTTTTGGGGGCAGCCGCACCCCTTGGGGTGGGAACCCTAGGGGAGGCGCAGCCCCCTCCCTCTCCCCTATATATACTTGAGGACTTTGGGGTGCCAACACATGAGTTTCACCTCTCCCTGGCGCAGCCCTACCTCTCTCCCTCCTCCTCTCCCGCGGTGCTTGGCGAAGCCCTGCAGGATTGCCACGCTCCTCCATCACCACCACGCCGTTGTGTTGCTGCTGGATGGAGTCTTCCTCAACCTCTTCCTCTCTCCTTGCTGGATCAAGGCATGGGAGACGTCACCGGGCTGTACGTGTGTTGAACGCGGAGGTGTCGTCCGTTCGGCACTAGGATCTCCGGTGATTTGAATCACGACGAGTACGACTCGTTCAACCCCGTTCTCTTGAATGCTTCCGCTTATCGATCTACAAGGGTATGTAGATGCACTCTCCTTTCCCTCGTTGCTGGTTTCTCCATAGATAGATCTTGGTGACACGTAGGAAACATTTGAATTTCTGCTACGTTCCCCAACAGAAAGATCACAACAAATTTGCTAAGGAAATGCACAAGCTCATATATCATGGATTACATAGAAATACAAGATGCACCAAGGCAATCATAATGCAAGTCAATCCATGTATGAAGTGCAAACTTGTTATGGGAGTTGTTGTACCATGGCTCAATGTCGTGGTAGAAATGGTGGTCCGTTGGTGAATCCACTAAGTCCGAGCACTCCTCAACTTGAAGGTCCATAGGGTCCATCTCCAATGCCGGTCCTCCATCCAATAGATGTATCATGTAGACAACGAGAAGGAAACAACAATGAAAGAATGGCCCATCCAATATGCGTACTTGAGGATGGCTCAAAGGGAAGGAGGTCACCTTTAGGAGTTTCTCAAGGATGATGGAGTTGCGCATCTTGTATGCCTTCACATAACCAATATGTCTCATGACGGTATCGCCTTGTGAATCCTTCAAAATGAACGAACATGACAAACACTCGGAAAAACAAATGAGGTTAGCGTAAATGCAAAAACTAACATTCGTGTGGTAAGATACCCAACAAGTGTATGCATCATGCTCATCATAAGAAAGAACAAGGGAGCATTTCATAGTATGGAGGCATATGATGCGAGAACAACCAAATACAATAGGCTCAATGAAACAAGCATCAATCACAAGTAAAGTGTCAAAGTCTCCAAGATCAATAAGCATAGATGCAACAATTGGAGGCAATCGACAATGAACAAGATATATCATGTGAGAGGCATGAACATATATGTCATCAACCCAAGAAAGCGAGTAAGAGTGGAACATGGGTGATGCAACCAAGCAAGTAATCATAGTGGTCAAGTCAAGCAAGCTAGTAGTGCGAAGATGCAACGTACTAGAGGAATCATGGCAATCATGTCATGGGTGCAAATAGTGTGCATGAATACTTCACATGACATAGCACAAGCATGAAAGCAAGATATGAGGAAAGTATCATCAATGTATTGGCGAGAGGCCATATGTAAATAGCAATGGGTCATCATGACTCTCCCAACACAACAAGCATCAATAGCATGGGGCACAAAGAAATCATGGCAATAGCTACTAGTATCTCCACCAAGCATGCAAATACACATAGAATTATCATAATGGTGAATCATGGGTAGATGCAAGCAAGGGTCACAATTGCATGGCAAAGGCATAGGAGTAAAAATAACAAGCAAAGTGAACACGGGAAAATGAGCATAAGGTGACAAGTGGTAAATAGCCCATAGCCGTGTGAGAGACAAGTAAAAGAGATGCGCGTAGTCCTTGTGCAAAAGGAATGGTGGGAATGATAGTCCACGGGATCCCAAGTCATCGTTGCTCTCAAGAGCTCGTTTCGTCAACTCTTGGGATTGAGAGGTTGACGAGTATATGTGAGTACCTACACAAAACAAAGACAAAGGGAAAATTGTGTGTGCGTGGTAGATGTACACATCATCCATCATGATGCATACGTGCTTGTGTTGGTTAGCACCAAATATCCAATGCTCAAATAAATGAGATGCGTGATATAGAAACATGTCATCCATCATGATAGGTTTGTTGTTATGTATAGCATAATGGAGACTCAAATTGTGTAATGCATCATGAGAAATATGTAGAGCATTGTTATTCATGGAATGCATATGGTGCACGCAATTATGGGAATCATGCAAAGTATGGAATGTATCAAAATCTCCTAATATATATGAGGAAACTATGGGGGTCTCCTCATGAGCATTAATGGAAACATCACATGGAGAATATTGACAATATCCAAAACAAAGCATATTTGGAACAATGTGATCATGGCATGTCATAGTAGATGAATTGTGCAAATCATGTAAAGGAAGCATAGCAATATCATCACATGAAAAACAAAAGCCAATGACCATTATCTCGTCATCTATGCCATAAGTGCAAATGGGATTTATTTTAATGGGGCATGCATAGTTACTATGTTGAGATTGAAATGATGCAATATGGGAGATCTCACTCATAGCATATTACAAGTTCAAAGGATTGTCAAACATGATGTGACCAATAGAATTTTCACATGATATCCTATGGAGCATAGCAGCAAAACTAGGCAATTCAACATGCTCATCATCATATTCATCATAAATTGGTAAGTCATGACATGAAGAAGTCGCACTAGCATGAAGCATGGGAATAGGGGGGTCAACATCATGCAAGCAATCATTGGTAAGATAGTCCACTAGTGGGACAAGAGAAGCACCATCACCTATGTTACCTTTCGAGCTTTGCTCATGTGTTGTAGGTGAGGTTGCAACTTGATGGTACCATGTGGGGGGTGCATCGTCGTCCACCATGGCCATCGTCGTCTCCATTGGAGGTATGGACTTGTCGAGGGTAGGCATGTCATCATGTAGGAGACCTAGCACCAAAGAAGAAAACACATTAGGAGTAGAGGTTAAGTCATTAGAAATCATAGTGGCCTCACATGCCGTGTCAACTACCTCACTCGCTAAGTGTTGTGTCTCACTCACTCCCTCTTGGATGCTCTCACTCATATGGTTGGTGGAGTCACTCAAATGGCGCTCAACCTCACATAGGATGTGTGGCATGCTCTCATGTGTGGGGCTAGTGGTGGTCACACTCATCCTCTCATAGGAAATGCTCTCAATGTCACATATGGTGGAGTCACTCATCTCACTCATGGGGTGGTGGCTCTCCTCACATGGCAAATGGGGCATCTCGACATATGTGGGTGTCGGAGAGACGTTGGTGCTAATGTCTCCATGCTCAACTCCTATCGCTGTATTGGTTGAAGGGATAGTCCCATGCTCAACCTTCTTGTTGCCGTCTTGTATGAGGCCCATATGATGTGGCACCTCGTAGCTCGTCTCCATGACTGAAGGGAATTTCCCATGCTCGGCCATCTTCCTTGAGGGGCTTCCGAAGATGGAAGTGTCACCCTCGCTCGTAGGTAGTCGCCTTGGACTTGATGAAGTCGATGTAGGCGTACACATGGGAAGTAGGCGAAGATGCCGTACATCCAAAGGCGAAGATGCCTTTAGAACACTTGGCGAAGATGCCAAAGTGGTTGATGTAGCCGTAGCACCGTCTTTGTGGTGGTCGTCTCGCGGTCTTCTCTTATGCCCATGAAGCTTGGACTTGGCGTGAAGTAGAGCTTGTTCGGACTTCTACGTTTGCGCATCTCGAGCATCTTCATGATGATGGTGTCGTTGTCGTGGTTGAGCTTGTAGTAGATGTCGTTCGTCGTCGTCGTGCACATGTTGCTTGGAGGTGACTTGCCCTTCACGGTGATGTGGATCACGAACGTGATGGTGGTCGCCATGGAGATGTGGACGTGGACGATTTGCGCTTGCATCGTTGTCGCGCTCCGAAGGCTTGTGGCTTGAATGTCGCCGCCTTGAAGATGGCGAAGGGGAAGAAGACTTGATCAAGGCCCTAATCTCCTCCATCCTTGCATCTTGCTCCTCTTTATGTGCGGAAAGCTTCTTGTCAATGTAGTCCCTTTTCCTTGCTTCGGAGTGACGAATGTCAATGGAGATGTTCTCGATGCGCTCTCGCAATCTTGATTGTGCGCCTTGCATTTGTCATTGTAAATCGAAGATGGACGCTTTGGTGATGTACTTGTTCATGCCATCGTTGTTGTCGAAGACCAGAGATGAAATGCCTTGCCTATCCATCACAAGACTCGAGCAAATATGAGTGGGAGAAAGAGAAGAACTTATACCAAATGTACCTTGACCGATGTTGAAGATGGATCGATGATCACTCAATGTGTAACAAGGAAATAGCACAATTGGTACCAATTCTTGTCGGTTTCTCACACCTACACAAGTAAGGCTTATGGTGGAGCTCGGTGAGGATAGTGGCACACAAATTTGATGCAAAATGTTAGCAAGAGTCAATAATGTTGAAAGAGATTCACAAATTTGCAAGTGAAACAAGTAGACCAATAGCAATGAATGGCACACGGAAACGCACACACGGATAGATAAATGGGGCCATGCAACCAAGGAATGAGCTCAAAATGTGGAATCCACCAAAACGCTCGTGTTGCACAACTCAAGAGAGACGCTAGCACGATTGCTCAATAGACAGATACGACACTTGTGCACAACCTATAAGGTGCAAAATGGATAAACTTTCTATCCCAAGTATGCTATATATGTATGGTTCCCGGTGTTTCTCTCAAGATGATCCAAGATGATCGGATATGACAATCTTATATGCAATGTGGTATGATGCTATGGCACTTGCTTACAAGCTCTTTGCTCTCTCTTTTTCTTTGCTTAAAAGCTTATTCTTTTTTTTATATGGCCACTTTTGCACAATGCACAAACCAAGATAGCAATTGTGTATATGCGGGAACAAACTTGTGACACACGATATGATACCAAGATATGCACCACGATGATATGGTATGTATGCTATGGGAAGTATTGTCACTAATGTGCACAAGTAACGTTGTCGGCAATACTCAAATGGCTAGTCTCGATAGGCAAGTAACGAAAAATGGGCTAGGGATTAACCACTAGTGCAGAACCGGGCGATAGCACCGGTTCGTAAGGCCCTTTAGTGCCGGTTCCATAACCGGCACTAAAGTGTGGGCACTAAAGCCCCCCCCCTTTAGTACCGGTTCAGCACGAATCGGTGCTAAAGGGAAACCACGTGGCACGAGCCAGCTCCAGGGGCCTGGAGCCCTTTAGTACCGGTTGGTAAGACCAACCGGTACTATAAGGTTTGGGTTTTTTTAGTTTTATGATTTCTTTTTTATTTAATTTTGTGTTTCCATTTTAATTCTTTTTCGTTTGCTGGTATTTTACAATACTACACATTGTACACGTTATGCATATATATATATATATATATAATTTCTAGTAGAACCAATCATGCATATATATATCATCAATGTCTCACAAACCATCATATTAATTAATTCACACATACACACATGTATAGCTATATACAATTTCTCCTACATATGCATGTTGCCTTTGGAGCTAGTGGCATTAGCCTAATTGGTGCCTTCGGAGCACGATGACAATTGGAAGTGGTTTTCATGGGGGCGGTAGCGGGTAATAGTATTCTCCCTTCGGATTTATGACCTGGTCGAGCAAAAATCCCGCTATTTCCTCTTGAAGTGCTTCTACGCGCTCCGTTTCTAGGAGCTTCGCCCGCACCTCTCTGAACTGTTAAGAAGGAGATCAATATGCATGTGTATTAGTTGTGTGACTAGATATCGATAATGGTGTAAAAATTGTGAATAGTGTTTTGACAAGCGTACCCATTCCTGTCTTTGAGATCTGCTCCTTTCGGACGCCATCATGCGAATGTTCTCGCAAACGCAGAATGCACATAGATCAGTCCCCTGCGCCTGCTTCAGGGCCTTTACGAGAATGGAATTTGATCAGATAGTAATTAATCAAGCATGATAATTAAAGAGATGGCAGCTAGCTAGCTAGCTAGTACTACTTAATTACTTACCTTGGGTCTTCCCCATTTAAGCTTTTCTTTCCATTCGCCTTCCGTGACGCTGATGAACCTTGCCCAAGCCCTGCCCGCCGACAAAGAAAATGAATAAAGGGGTTATTAAATAGTTCATATCATGAAATGACAAGCTAAATAGGCCGAGATATATAGTTAATAATGATTGAAATTACCTGTTGACTATCCCAAACAAGATGTTATAGTCAGTTTTTTCTTTGAGTAGTGAGTCCAGTATTTCAACTGTTCCGGCGTCAACTTTAATGATACACAAGACCCAGTGAAATCTGCATGCACACACGTTTGCATGTCTTAATTAAGCGGGCATATGTAAGCAAAAACATGTAGCTAGCTAGTAGGCAAAAACAGAGAATTTGTAGTACAAGACAGTGTGACTCACTGGAAGTTGTAAGGAAGTAGTATATCTTCATTGTATTTGAGGCGCTTCAAGAACTCTAGCATGCTGTCCTCTACGGCCTTTTGATGACGTGCATCTATTTTCCATGTGTATTCATTAACGGTGTTTGGGTCAATGAACCCAATGCCATAGCGTCCACCTTTTCTCATTTCATACATCTTCATCCTGCATATAATACCACAGAAAAGAATATAGTGAGGATAATTACAGGTAATGATTGATCAAAAGGATCACTACAGCTAGCTTGAGACTTAAATTACAGAAAGAAATCACTTACAGACAATAGCAACTGACGATAGATTTGTCGAGTGCGTCTTGATTGTATAACTGAAACAGTTCAGAATACTCAACGGACACAGCTTTCTCATGGTAGTAATGCCCCTCCTTGACATTCACCATGAGGGACAATCGATCGGAAATCTTGGTAATGTTCATGTACCATTGATGCAATTCATACATTCTCGTTGGGAGGTTCTTGACCTTGTCTGGCTCGACCAAAGGTTGGCCCCGGACATATTTCCGTTTTATTTCATCCTCTCTAAGCACATGCATGGGCTCGATCTCGAGGAGTTGTCCAACAGTGATTTTGAGAACTTCAGCCTACATTATATGGTCCTCCGTTATTACCACATTGCCCACCTCAGGAACGTAAACTGTTTGCCCACAATAATATTGGGCGCGCGTACTGTCACGTGTTGTTGGCACAACAAGCGAGGGGATCGATTGCGCCGCCTGTTCTCCCAGCTGGGGAATGATTTTCCCGCATTTTTTGACAGCTGCTTCTTGTTTTCTTGATCCCGAGCTCGCCTCCTTACGTAGACATGCTTGATTTAACTTCCTGATGTGGCGCTCATAGTCTGTGTCAACAGGC
Organism: Triticum aestivum; assembly: GCF_018294505.1. Taxonomy (NCBI): domain Eukaryota; kingdom Viridiplantae; phylum Streptophyta; class Magnoliopsida; order Poales; family Poaceae; genus Triticum; species Triticum aestivum. The sequence goes on along the minus strand of NC_057810.1, from coordinate 700,991,779 downwards.
TTGGGAGCTGGTGGTTGAGCCATACGAATGAAGTGGTCAAAATGGGTTTCGGTGCAAAATGGGCTTCCACCTCGGACGTTGATATGGCTGCGATTTCCTCCTCGGACCTTTCATAAGCCCTCTGCAGAAGAGGCGTGAGGCTTGGACCATATTTATATCGCTTGCCTCCGCCTGTACTTCCTGTACTACCTCGACTCGTACCGCTACGCACCATAGCTGCGGGGTGTCTCTTCTGCGATTGCTGAGGCGGCGGAGACGGCTGACGGGGCTGAGTTGGACGAGGAGGAGTGGCCGCCTGAAGCTGTGCCGGACTTGGAGGAGGAGTGGCCTGAGGTTGTGCCGGACTTGGAGGAGGAGTGGACGTCTAACGCTATGGTGGACTTGGAGGAGGAGGAGTGGCCTGACACTTTGCCGGACTTGGAGGAGGAGTGGCCTGACACTTTGCCGGACTTGGTGGACTTGCAGGAGCGGGAGACTGCTGACTCGGTGGCGGACTTCGACGAGGAGTTCATAGTCCCGCTTCCTCTGCTCCTCCTCCATCTTCCTCTTCTTCTTCTCCGTGATCTTCTTTCTCGCACGGGTTCTGTAGTCGTTGTTCCAGTCTGAAAACCCCTCATACCACGGAATAGCGCCCTTGCCTCGTGTTCTTCTCGGGTGTTCAGGATTTCCTAGGGCACGCGTAAGCTCGTCGTTCTCTCTGTTGGGCTGGAACACCCCCGATCGTGCCTCTTCTATTGCAACAAGTATCACATCGTCGGCTCCCTTCAGACTTGCCTTCGTCGAAACATTGCCTGTCTTCGGGTCCAACTCCCCCCCATGCGCATAGAACCAAGTCCTGCACCTTGGGGGCCAGCTCTTAGTAACCGGAGTGACACCTGCATCCTCCATCTCTTTCTCAGACTTATCCCACTTAGGCATTGCCACCGCATAGCCACCTGGCCCCAGCTTATGGAACTTATCCTTTTTTCGGCATTCTTCTTGTTTATTCTCGACCGTTCCTTAGCTAATTCCGAATCCTTGAATTTCACGAAATCGTCCCAATGAGCACGTTGGTTCTCTAGTGTTCCCTCGAATACTGGAGTCTTCCTTCCTCCCTTGACATACTTGTCCCATTCACGATTCTTGTGGTTCTTGAATGCAACCGCCATCTTCCTAAGAGCAGCGTCCTTGACTTTCTGCACATCTGCTTCTGTGAAATGATCTGGTAGGGTGAAATGTTCCATGAGAGTATCCCAAAGCAGATCTTTTTGATTCTTGTCGACAAAAGTAACATCTGGACGTGGAGCAGCGTCCTCTTTGCCTTTTTGTCTTTTGTCTTTTGCTGGCTCTCTCCATTCTTGAAGGGAGATCGGGAGTTGGTCCTTCACAAGAACTCCGCACTGACGAACGAACTTGTCCGCAATCTTCTTAGGCGCTAATGGTTCGCCATTAGGTCTGACTGCCTCGACATTGTACTTTACGCCCTCCTTCAACTTTTTGTTCGGGCCTCGTTTCGTCCTTTTGCCTGAAGATTTGCTCGATCCGGATGGCTGAAAGAACAAAGATCAATTCGTCAATATATCTTCAAGTCATTTAAAACATGTGATGATCATCAGATACCTGCTTATACAAATATATATACCTCGCCGGTCTTTGTTGTTTCAGGATCAACATGTTCTTCGTCATCGTCATAATCGTAGTTCATGACTTCATCAATTCGGTCGTCGCGATCGAATATCATATCACCCTCTCCGGTGTTGTTTAGAAATTCGGAGCCGTCATAATCTTCTTCATTCTGATCATCATCTGGCCCGCGTATCATATCGAACATGGTATGTTCTCCCTCTCTGTCGGTATTGTCTGCCATAGCTTTTATTTAACTAATTCAAAAGAAATATAAAACAATTTAGTATTCAAATTACATCGTCTCGAATAATAGATATTATCTCGAATACTTCGTCTAGAATAATAGATATAATCTCGAATACATCGTCTCGAATAATATATAATATTGAATAGTACATCACTGGCTAGCTAATTAAAGATCGAATACTATAGAAGAATCTAGGACACTCGCGGTTCCTACGGCGCGGGCGGTGGACACCCAAAGAGAAGGAACCCTCACAGGATCATAGCTGAAGTGAGATCCCTGAAGATACTGCCAGGTATTGGAGAACCTGCCGCCCTCTAACGCAACCATGTAGCGATGGGCGTGCTCGTCCTCCTCCCCGACACGGCGACATACCACCTCCGGCGGGGCTGGGTCCCTCCGCACCGAAACTGGCTCACGCGAACGCCACCAAACGAGATCAGGGTCGACGACGGGACCCGGGGCCGGGTTCCTCATCAAGCGGCGCGCCCCTCTAGGCAGCACCTCCCAGTGCCAGCCCGGCAGAGCCCAGTCCCGGACATGGGTCGGCTGGACGTCGTCGCGGACGGGTCGACAGCGAGGATGCGGGCCGGGCATCCTCGAGAACAAATACTAGCTATATGCCCGCAAAAAGTAATATTTTTTTAATGATTGGATTTTGATAACTAAAATTTCTAACATTTCTAATATTTCAAAAATCTATATACTATTTCATACTAATTAAGCATCTAACACTGAAAACAGAAAACACAACTTCTATACATCCATTAAAAAACTGAAAACAACATTATATAAAAAATTTCCATACTAATTAAACACTAATTATATACTAATAATAATAATCTAATTAATAATCTAAATTATATACTAATTCATGCTTGTGTGTGTGTGTGTGTGTTTTGATAACTAAAACAATAATAATCTAATTAATCTAAATTATATACTAATTCATGCGCTTGTGTGTGTGTGTGTGCTCGGGGCCGGGAGGGGCGGCGCCCATGGTGGCCGCCGGGGGCGAGGGAGAGAGGTTAGAGGGGGAGAGCTCACTGCGGGGCGACGGCGACGGCGAGGCGACGGCGGCGACGGGGACAGGGGCGGGCCCGGGGCGGCGACAAAGACGACGGCGGCAGCGACGAGGGGCGGGGACGGCCGGGGTCGGCGACGAGGGGCGGGGGCGGCGACATCGACGGGGACGATGTCGATCAGGGCAGGGCGGCGCGACGGAGAGGGAGAGGAAACAAAGGGAAGAAACAGAGGGAAACTGAAATTTTTTAAGTGTTGTATATATAGGATGGACCTTTAGTACCGGTTGGAGCCACCAACCGGTACTAAAGGTCTGTTTTGGCCAGGCCAGGCGGCGGGAAGCGACCCCCTTTAGTACCGGGTGGTGGCACAAACCGGTACTAAAGGCCCCCCCTTTAGTACCGGTTTGTGCCACGACCCGGTACTAAAGGGGGTGCGCTGGCGCAGGTGCAGTGCGGCAAGTTTAGTCCCACCTCGCTAGCCGAGGGGCGACCGCACTGGTTTATAAACCCCCGTGCGGTCGCTCTCTCGAGCTCCTCTCCAAAGCAGGCTTACTGGGCCTACGTGTTCTTTGCAGTCCTGTGGGCCCACTTGGCCTTTGCGGGCCTGCATCCTGGCCCAACGACAGGTTGGGTTTCTAGTTGTATGCAGGCCGCTCTGGCCTAGTAGGCGGGCTTTTTTTTATTTTATTTTTTGCTTTATTTATTTTTGTGTTTTTTTTGTGTATTTAGAGTTTCTTTGTGAACATTTTTGTTTTAGGTACAAAAAATTACAAACTTTCTGTTAGGGCTTTTTTTTATTTTTTTGCTTTATTTATTTTTGTGTTGTTTTTTTGTGTATTTAGAGTTTTTTTGTGAACATTTTTGTTTTAGGTACAAAAAATTACAAACTTTCTGTTAGGGCTTTTTTTTTGCTTTATTTATTTTTGTGTTGTTTTTTTGTGTATTTAGAGTTTCTTTGTGAACATTTTTGTTTTAGGTACAAAAAATTACAAACTTTCGGTTAGGGCTCTTTTTTTATTATTTTTTTGCTTTATTTATTTTTGTGTTGTTTTTTTTTGTGTATTTAGAGTTTCTTTGTGAACATTTTTGTTTTAGGTACAAAAAATTACAAACTTTCTGTTAGTGCCCGTAGTTTTCAAATTTGAATAGTTTAAATTTTGAATTTTTTGAAATTAGTGTGAATCACTAGTTTGTGAATAACTTAACTTTAAAAATCAGTAAAGGCATGAAAGAATTTGTTTGCACATAAAATTTCTTCGCGTTTCAAATGCCAAAACACATAACTACCCTAACTATTATAGAGATTTCCCTCTCGATGCGAAACACAGAAGAAAATGATGATAGCTAGTGAAGTCGATCACATCCCAGATCTTTGGGTGTGAAACTTTTTCTTTGCATGTGTCCCTTTGCGTCGTAACCATGGAAAATCTTCATCATTTAACGGGATGCTCGGGTCAATATTCACTGTGAATGGAGCAATTTCATCAAACTTTTCATAATCTTCTGACTTGTCTGTCTTGTCATCCACTCCCACGATGTTTCTCTTCCCAGAAAGAACTATGTGCCGCTTTGGCTCATCGTACGATGCATTCGCTTCCTTATCTTTTCTTTTTCTTGGCTTGGTAGACATGTCCTTCACATAGAAAACCTGTGCCACATCATTGGCTAGGACGAATGGTTCGTCTGCATACGCAAGATTGTTGAGATCCACTGTTGTCATTCCGTACTGCGGGTCTTCCGTTACCCCGCCTCGGGTCATATTGACCCATTTGCACCGAAACAAAGGGACCTTTAAACCACGTCAATAGTCAAGTTCCCATATGTCCTGTATATAACCATAATATGTTTCCTTTCCCGTCTTGGTTTCTGCATCAAAGCGGACACCACTGTTTTGGTTGGTGCTCTTCTTATCTTGGGCGATCGTGTAAAATGTATTACCATTTATCTCGTACCCTTTGAAAGTCATTATATTCGAAGATGGTAACTGAGACAGCAAGTATAGGTCATCTTCAATAGAGGTGTCATGCATGGTACGTGTCTGCAACCAGTTGGCGAAACTCCTGGTTTGTTCACGTGTAATCCAGTCATCAGACCGCTCCGGGTGTTTGGAGCGTAGCAAATTCTTGTGTTCATCCATATACGGAGCCACCAAGGCGGAATTCTGTAGAACTGTGTAGTGTGCTTCAGTGAGAGAATGTCCGTCCATACATATTATTTGTTCCCCTCCTAGCGTGCCTTTTCCATCCAGTCTACCCTTATGCCGCGATTCAGGAACACCAATCGGCTTAAGGTCAGGAATAAAGTCAATACAAAACTCAATGACCTCCTCATTTTGATGGCCCTTGGAGATGCTTCCTTCTGGCCTAGCACAGTTATGAACATATTTCTTTAATACTCCCATGAACCTCTCAAAGGGGAACATATTGTGTAGAAATACAGGACCCAAAACGTTAATCTCTTTGCATAGGTGAACTAGGACGTGCATCATGATGTTGAAGAAGGATGGTGGGAACACCAACTCGAAACTGACAAGACATTGCACCAAATCATTCTGTAACCTTGGTATGATTTCTGGATCGATTACCTTCTGAGAGATTGCATTGAGAAATGCACATAGCTTCACAATGGCTAATCGAACATTTTCCGGTAGAAGCCCCCTCAATGCAACCGGAAGCAGTTGCGTCATAATCACGTGGCAGTCATGAGACTTTAGGTTCTGGAACTTTTTCTCTGCCATGATTATTATTCCCTTTATATTCGACGAGAAGCGAGACGGTACCTTAATACTGAGCAGGCATTCAAAGAAGATTTCCTTCTCTTCTTTGGTAAGAGCGTAGCTTGCATGACCCTGATGTATGCCGTCTTCTCCGTGCATACGTTGCTGGTCCTCCCGTGCCTCAGGTGTATCTTTTGTCTTCCCATACACGCCCAAGAAGCCAAGCAGGGTCACGCAAAGATTCTTCATCACGTGCATCACGTTGATTGTGGAGCGGACCTCTAGGTCTTTCCAATATGGCAGGTCCCAAAATATAGATTTCTTCTTCCACATGGGTGCGCATCCGTCGGCGTCCTTTGGAACAGGTTGTCCGCCAGGACCCTTTCCAAATATCACCTTCAAATCCTTGACCATATCATGTACATCAACACCAGTACGGTGGCGAGGCTTCGTCCGGTGATCCGCCTCACCTTTGAAATGCTTGCCTTTCTTTCTTACGGGATGCCTGCTCGGAAGAAATCGACGATGTCCCAGGTACACATTCTTCTTACAACTATTCAAATATATACTGTCGGTATCATCCAAACAGTGCATGCATCTGCGGTATCCCTTGTTTGTCTGTCCTGAAAGGTTACTGAGAGCAGGCCAATCATTGATGGTCACGAACAACAACGCCTTTAGGTCAAATTCTTCCCCCATGTGCTCATCCCACGCACGTACACCTGTTCCATTCCACAGTTGTAAGAGTTCTTCAACTAATGGCCTTAGGTACACATCAATGTCGTTGCCGGGTTGCTTAGGGCCTTGGATGAGCACTGGCATCATAATGAACTTCCGCTTCATGCACAACCAAGGAGGAAGGTTATACAAACATAGAGTCACAGGCCAGGTGCTATGGTTGCTGCTCTGCTCCCCAAAAGGATTAATGCCATCTGCGCTTAGACCAAACCATACGCTCCTTGCGTCATCTGCAAACTCCTTCCCGTACTTTCTTTCAATTTTTCTCCACTGCGACCCGTCAGCTGGTACTCTCAACTTTCCGTCTTTCTTATGGTCTTCTCTGTGCCATCGCATTGCCTTGGCATGCTCTTTGTTTTGGAACAAACGTTTCAACCGTGGTATTATAGGAGAATACCACATCACCTTGGCAGGAATCTTCTTCCTGGGGCGCTCGCCCTCGACATCACCATGCTCATCGCGGCTGATCTTATAGCGCAATGCACCACATACCGGGCAAGCGTTCAAATCCTCGTACTCACCGCGGTAGAGGATGCAATCATTAGGGCATGCATGTATCTTCTACACCTCTAACCCTAGAGGGCAGACAGCCTTGTTTGCTTCGTACGTACTCTCGGGCAATTCGTTGTCCTTTGGAAGCATATCCTTTATCATTACCAGCAACTTTCCAAATCCCTTGTCAGATACACCATTCTCTGCCTTCCATTGCAGCAATTCCAGTGTGGTGCCCAGCTTTTTCTTGTCACCTACGCAATTCGGGTACAACAATTTTTTGTGATCCTCTAACATGCGCTGCAACTTCTTCTTCTCCAAATCACTTGCGCAGTTTCTCTTTGCATCGGCAATGGCCCGACCTAGATCATCAATGGGCTCATCTGATGCCTCTTCTTCAGCTTCTTCCCGCATTACCGGCTCAGCTTCTTCCCTCATTGTTGTATCATCGTATTCAGGGAACCCATGGCCAGGATAGCTATCGTCGTCCTCTTCTTCTTCATTGTCTTCCATCATAACCCCTCTTTCTCCGTGCTTGGTCCAAACATTACAGTGGGGCATGAAACCAGACTCAAACAGGTGGACGTGAATGGTTCTTGACGTAGAGTAATTGCGACCATTCTTACAGCCAGCACATGGACAAGGCATAAAACCATCCATCCGCTTGTTTGCCTCAGCCGCAAGCATAAAAGTATGCACGCCCTCAACGAACTGGGGAGAGCATCGGTCATCGTACATCCATTGCCGGCTCATCTTCATTACACAACACCGAATAGACCAAATTAATACAAGTTCATACATAAAGTTCATACAACACTTAAATGCAACAAACAAATAACTCTCTAGCTAAAGCATTTAAATGCAACAACAAATGCGATCAAGATTGCAACTAAGGTAACAATTGATCCAACAGCATAATGATACCAAGCCTCACTATCGATGGCATATTTTCTAATCTTTCTAATCTTCAAGCGCATTTTCTCCATCTTTATCTTGTGATCATCGACGACATCGGCAACATGCAACTCCAATTCCATCTTCTCCCCCTCAATTCTTTTCAATTTTTCTTTCAAGTACTCGTTTTCTCTTTCAACTAAATTTAACCTCTCGACAATAGGGTCGGTTGGAATTTCCGGTTCACATACCTCCTAGATAAAAATATCTATGTCAACTTGATGGGCATAATTTGTCATAAACACGAAATGCAACAAATAGTTTTAAAAGAGAATATACCACATCCGAATCATAACAAGGACGAGGGCCGACGGGGACGGATATCAAAACCATGGCACTATGTATAACAAACAACGTACGGGTAATATAATTATTATACGAGTAACTATATATCCAAATCACACAAACATCAATTTTCTATATAAAATTTCATGAACAAGAGGCTCACCACAAGGTGGTGCCGGCGACGGGACGGTGCGGGCGATCGACGGTGGTTACGACGGAGATTTAGAAGGCACTAAGTAAACCACACCTATATATGCAAACTAAGTGTTATTTTAACCTCAAATTGCATATAAATCAAATACTAGCACATATATATTTTTCCTCCCAAATTACTAAACTCACAAATTAATAACTATATAAAGCATTGCAAGAGCTAATCTAGCAATGAGAGATGAAAGGACAAAGTTGCTAACCTTTGTGATCATTTGAATGGATGGGGGCCTTCAAATCTTGACAAATTTTGGGCAAAATGTGTGATGAGCTCGAGAGGAAGAGGGGAAGAACAGAGAGGAGAGGGGAAAGGGGAAGAACAGAGCGAGCTCGGGTGGACGAAGGGTTTATGTAGGATGACCTTTAGTACCGGTTCGTGCCAAGAACCGGTACTAAAGGTGCTGGAGGGGGCCCAGACTGACAACATCCTGCCACCACTCTTATTAGTACTGGTTCGTGGCACGAACCGGTGCTAAAGGTTAGCCATGAACCGGTACTAATGAGAGCGGCCCGGCTAGCCGTTGGAACCGGCACTAATGTATACATTTGTGCCGGCTCAAATACAAACCGGCACTAATGTGCTTCACGTTTGACCCTTTTTCTACTAGTGAACAATGCAATGGCAAGGGGAATATACAAAGGAGGGATACCATGATAACAAGATGATATAGAGGTTACTGTCAATGGCGATGATGAGTGGCGGTGTTCTTGACGTAGATACCAAGATGATGGAGACTCATCCCTAAGTAGCCAAAACACCTTAGGAAACGGAAAAACCGCGAACTCAAAATCTCAAACGTCAAATGTCAAAATGGTGGTAGCGGGAATGTGGTGGTGGTTTGCACTTGGCAAAACGGAAGTATTGGTGGAAACCCGAGTAGTCGAAGTTGACCGGGTTATGGTGGTGGAAACGTATGATGGGCTATACACGGTGTCGGAGTTGGAAGCACGGTCCCTAAGTAGCCTAAACATCTTAGGAGACACAACTCACAACACAAACAAAATTGTGTTAAGTTGGGGTGGAAGTGTATGTTGGGTAAGCCTATGCGGAAGTGGCGGTGGTGGTTGATGAAGAAGCAATCGTCCCTAAGTAGCCTAAACACCTTAGGAGACTCAAGTCACTACTCAAACAACCTCAAATGCTATGGGGATCAAAATGGGTTAGGTTGCGGAAGGCTATGGTGGTATTGCGGATGATGTGGTGGAAGCCCTAGGCAAAGATGCCAAATTACCAAAAATTTGATGGTGGCAAAAGGTGATGAAACCAAGGTGAGGTCCTCGGGCACGTCGATAGCTTCAAAATGAGCCAAAGAACACTCAAATCGGAGTTCGGAGCAAAAAGTTGTGATGAAAACGGTGAAGAAGGCTGATGCTGAAATTCTGTGCAATGTTTCTGGTTAGGCCGGAAGTTCCAGGGT
>NC_057810.1:700968944-700981814 GCF_018294505.1 Triticum aestivum | reverse complement strand
GGAAAAAGTGCGGAGAGTCTTGGGATTTTTGGGGTAAACTTTCTGCTTAGCCCAGAAGTTCCGGGGCTGGGACGGAAGTTCCGGGGGTCGTGGAATTTCTTCCGGGACGAACCCTAAATTCCAGATCTGAGAACGGGGCGAAAAAACTCGATTTCCAAGGTCAAAATTGGGGAAATTTCTTGGATGAAAAGGGGGAAAATGATGGGGGAAAGCTAGATCCACTTGAAACACAACGAATCCATGGATCAAAATCAACAAAACATCATCAAAACCAACAAATCACAAAAAATTTGGGGGCTATTTTTGGTGGGGATTTTCGGATTTAGGACGAAATCAACAAAATCAAGCTAGAAAACAAAGGGTAGGGGCTCCAAAAACGTGATCAACGTGGCTCATGATACCAAGATGATGTAGAGTGGAACTCCGTACGGCCGATCTTCACGTTTGGAGGATCCCTACGGGGGAACACGAGGAACGCGCGGAAAACACAAAGGGGAAACACGGGGAAAAACACGAAGAACACTCAACCAACAAGATTCGATTACACATGCGCTAGATCGATGAACACAAAGAGAGATCCATGATCCAAAGTCAATAAAGGACGATACAAGAGGTAATCGGGTTCTTCTCCATGAGGAGGTCTTGATGGGGTCTTCTCCGTAAAGGAGGTCTTGAATCCAAGAGGATCGTCTCCGTAGAGGGGCCGCAGTCTCTCTCGTGGAGTAGATCCGATATGGATGAGCAAAGCTCTATCTCTAATGAGCTATCACAATGCTAACCCTAACTAGGAGGAGGGGTGGTCTATTTATAGTCTAAGCCACGAAGGGGTAAGTAGGAAAGAGGTTACATGGGCTTCGGCCCGAGTCTATGCACGCTAGCAGGCCGGAAGTTCCGGGCAAGTTCCGGCCGGGTTCCGGGCTATCCAGAGAGTTGGCGCGCTCGGGGCTGGCCTGGAATCCGGGGGCCGGAAGTTTCCGGGCAGAGGCCGGAAGTTCCGGGCTTTCCAGAAGCTTGTCCCTGCTTCTTCTTCCTTCTCCTCTTCCATGCTTGGCCTTGGTCCTTTGATCCTCCATGGTCGTCTCGGTTGTACCTGAGTGTATGCAAGGTCCATGCATGAGGTAGTAGCCATGTCTCACATGTGGAAAGTGACGGTTCGAAGAGGAGTGAGTTCTCCTTGTGCCCAATGGCGTATGGTCGAGGTCTCTTCATATGTCCTCTTGAGGCTTGGAGAGTAGTCGGAGTGTATATGTGGATGAACGTGGGATGCTTCGCATCATCTGTGGTATCGGAGTCTAAGATGCGAGACGCAGCTCCCTCAGTTTGGAGCCATTTTATAGGATTTCAAACATTCGGACCGATACCATTCGTTTTGGTGATCTGTACTAAAATTATTCAAACGGCCGGTGGGAATGATCCGTGTTGGAGATGGCCTGACTCGAGTTGACTCACTTCACTCACATACTTTGGCAACCTGGCATTAACACTCAAACTTGTTGGCCCCTACAGTGAACCTGAAAACTGCTTCGAACTTGGTTCAGGACATACTTATGAAAAGACCATATTTTCCTCGATCAATATTATTTGTCACAGCTTTAGTACAACTTTAAAATATGGATGGAAGGGTGTATTATATATTATCCCCTCTGCTGATCAAAACAGTCCGACCGATACGCCGCAATATTCAGAAAGTGGTGTTAGTCGAGTTGACTGGGACGGCCTGCCTTCCGCTTCCAGCAGCCGGGCACATGCTCGGGAGCGTGACGGGAACCGCTGATGGTTCCGTAGTGACACTGATGGTACTACTGCCCCATGTTTGAGATTCTTTTCAGAACGTACTGGAAGAATACCCCCGTTTTGTTCTGGTCCGGCGTGCTTTGACGGCTTGTTCCTCGCGCCAGCCAAGAAGAAAGAAGCAACTCGTGCTGCTCCTTCAGCGACGGCTCCGGTGGGCTGTCACCCCGGCCCACCTCTCTCGTTTTCCGGCGGGCGCAGCTCAAGTCCACCACACAGGTAAGTGCGCTAAGAGATGCTACAAAATTCGAATTTGTTGTGCCATAGATTTTACATTTAAATTTCGAACATAGTGCCAGAAATAAGTATTGAATCCATTTACATGAAGAAAACGGGCCATATTCAAGTCCATTCCGCATTTGCTATTGTTTGTACTGTGATTTGATTTGATTTTTACTTTCTATATATGCATTTTGAATTTAGACCCAAAATTTTATACCGGGCTAGATACGTATTTTACTTTCATGAAATTTCCTAGTCTTTCATTGTTTCAAATGATATTTATGAGATTGGGTGCGTCTGTCCCATCAGATGCTCCGGTGCACCAGATACACCCCCGTCCATGCATACAGTGAGTCTTGTAGAAAAGACAGGGTACAGTGAGCTTTAGTTGACTTTATGCCGGATCGTAACAGGTGATATGGTGCAAGCCGTCGGAGTGGCCCGATCTTCACGGATTAAGGGTGGAATTGAGGTTGAACACGAGGAACAAGGGGCAACACTCAAGAGGAAATTGCTCTCATAGTCAAGATTCACAGACAACTAGTCAAAATCCCAATGCAAAAGGTGATACACTCCAAGATCCAAACAATAACAAAGTAAAAATTACCAAGGTAGATTCCTCTCCAAATTCAAGGGGAATTGGAGCTCCTGAGAAATAGTATTCCCAAATATCTAGCAGAGTTGGGGGTCTTGTATTCCTACAAGAATCTTCCCTCGTAAGAGGTCTTGTAATCCTAAGATTCTTCTCTCGCAAGGGGTCTTGGTCCCGAAGGAGGAGGTAGATTGAGCAAAGCTCTCTCAAGATTAAGTTTATATTTTGTTAACCCAAGATAGGAGGAGGAGAATGGTATGTGTAGTTTAGCCTTGAAGAGATAGGTACGCCGGGAAAGGTAACAGGCCTGTGGCACCCTCTATTCGACTTACGACCGATATGGTTCAAAGGGGTCTAGATAAGTCAGACAGGTGATCCGATATCTTGTCCGACGTGTCGGAGGTTGTCGTATATTCCTGTCAGAAATTCCAACAGTGTCCAAAGAGCAAACGTGAAGTCGAATGTTGGGTTGTCATTCTGTCAGAATGTCTGACTCTCCCGATGGCTGTTGGTTGACTTCGTCTGAGGTACTCCTTATTTCTTCGTTCTCGTCTTACAAGCTTCTCTTGTGGATGGTGTTGGCGCTTCCTTGTGCCTGTTCTCCTCCATTGCATGTTGGTCATTCGACTCAAACCTAAAGGTGCAAAGGATAAGAGGGTCAAGTAGTATACAATTTAGTGGCAAATTGTATACTACTTGACCCTCTTATCTCTTGCTGATGGAGCCAATACCATGGTGACGACCCTAGGGTGCTCCACCACCTCACTTGGCTACATTCTTTTTACAAACCACAACCCGACACCATAGATCACTGTGGTAGTGCCTGGGATTAAAGAAAGAACATGGCTTCAAAAATATTATCATTTTCTTTGAGATAGCTAACCACAAAATATATTATCATTCAACATGATGAAAACATCTATTGCAAAGCACGGTCCAGTTATCGCTAGGTGGTCCATGGACCTCATTATAATTTTTGCTACCTCGAGTGTCTTTATACTGCCATGATTGATTATGAATAGATCAGAAGTTTCTCCGGCAAAAAAGTTATCATAACATAATTTATTTTAGAGTGAATTTAGTTTTTTTCTCCCTCACTTTGTTGTTTTTTGACGCTAATTACATCATTTAACACTTTTTGATCCTGAGTACCCACTTAACAAAAGTTGCATCACCCACTTAACAAAAGTTGCATCAGTTTTCATCCCCTTAAAAATAGCTTTAGTGGTTTTTGTAGCGGACAAAGTACACTGTCAAGAGTTAATAACGTTAGACCCGTTTAGCTCTAAAAAACACATAGGCCGTGTTTGGTTGCTTGCATAAGGCCCAACCAGGCCCGCGCGGGAAGGGAACGGGCTGTTTGATTGCCTGGTTTTACTGTTGGGCCTGCATAGCACGAAACTTAAAGCTCCTCTGGCCCTGACTCACTGGAAACACTCAAATCGGCAGTTTCTTGCGAGCCAAGCCGAGGCGAGCGCAAGCGAGCGGGCCCTTGCACGAGTGGAGATGGGAGGGATGCGAGATGATTACGTGAGGTCTTCTTCAACCTCCAGTAAGCTTCTCTCTAATATCCTCTCTTTCTTGTCCCTCTGATCTACACAACGGTGCTTTGGTTCGAGGTAAGATCTACATGAAAAAGATGCACCTCAATGCTACAGTTCCATTCAGGCGAACGGTTCGTAGTTTCGTCGGTCGTAAGTTCTTAATCTCGTGTTCTCGTTTGGAGCTATTCTGGACGAATTTTGTCACATTCGTCGCGCACGATCGATCATTTGAAATTTTCTTTGACCAACAGCCTAATCTCGCAGTTCCTCACAACATTCATGTTGTAAGTTTTTGATTTTGACGATCGCAGCTTCATCTCTCTTTGAATTGCACTGACACCGCCATGTCGAGCTCCTTTGTCCTCTGCTCAGAGCCCTCCTATTCGTCCCTCTCGACGCAGTAGCCCTTCCCCTTGATCTCCTTGCCCGCGTGCTACTACACTAGAGTCGTTTCTGGCGTCGCTCATCTCGGCCTACTCTCTGTCGTCCTCCTACTACACTGACGCTGCAATGGCGCGCACTGCTTTCTTGTGTCCTCCTCCCCGCACACTGCAGTTCGCCGCGCCGCCGACGGGGTCGGTCATCTTCGCCTCCTCTCTCTCGCCCTACTACACTGGTGTCGTTTCCAGCGTCGATCATCTCGGCCTCCTCTCTCGTCCACTGCACTGACGATACGATGGCGCGAGCACTTCATTCTCCTCCTCTGTCCACTGTCTTTGCGCGAGCACCGCAACTAGTTCGCCGACGGTGTCACTCGCTGTGCCGCCGACGGGGTCGCTCGTCCATGACTCCATGCTCGTCATGTCGGACACGGCGCCACGGCCACTATCCACTGCAGTCGCCATGGTCCGACGCACACTACATTTCTTCTCCCCCTTCCTCTGCTAGCTTTTAACCCTGTGTGCTAAGTGCAAGTGCTAGCTCTTAATCATACCTCATGCGGGCAATCAAACAGCGTGTAATAGCATGCGCCGAGACAATGCAGGCAACCAAACAACGTGCCAAAGTTGATCTCCTAATGCAGGAAGTCCATATGCAGGCAACCAAACAACTCGTAGATGTCACATATGAGGCAAAAGTACCATTCTACACCCAGGAGCAAATGCTCTTGGTGTAAACAGTAAAATAAAAAAATAGAAAAAAATTCAAAAAATTCTGAATTTTTTTTGTGACATACTTTCACAAGTGTTTCTTGTGCATGAAAATTTTCATCAGGAAATCACATTCGTAGAAGTCGTGTCAAAAAAAAACAAAATCAGAGCTCCAAAATGCTTTTGTAAGTAACATTTTCAGAGCATCGATTTTGTTTTTTTTACCATACGTTCCACCAATGTGATTTCGCGATGAAATTTTACGTGCAGAACAAACATTTGTATAAGTATGCCACAAAAAAATTCAGATTTTTTTGACATTTCTTTGAATTTTTTTTATTTTACTGTTCACACCAGGAGCATTTGCTCTTGGGTGTACAAACTCCATGTCCTATATGAGGTTGTTTTTTTAGAGCCAGGCTAAGTGGAGAAGGATATACAACGCAGGTAGTGTAGCACACGGCAACCAAACACGCCCATATACTTCTTTACCTGAACGGGAAGTCAAATTCAAACACAGATCGCAAAAGAGGAATCCAAGACATAATTCAATAGCAATACGGCGCAAGGAAAACCAGCGGTGCTTTTGTCATGGAACGACGACGCGCGAGGTCGTGGACCTTTCCGTGGCAGCAGGAAGGATTCGCTTCGCGGAAACGGAATCTGCCCTGCTCCAGTCGCTGGCTGGCTGTATCACTCCATAAACAAAACGAGCTGCAGCCTACCCTCTCACGCACTCGAGCCCAGGTAGTATTGCATCGCAGTTTTGCTGTGCTGTCGTGCAACGGTGCCTCTACTTTCCAGTATAAATAGTGGAGCACGCTAACAGAACAGAACACACATCGATCAGCAGCAGCCTCAAGCAAACGCAAACTCGTACTGCTAGCCCGTGTAGTTTGTTAAGCAGCAAGCTTGCATCCACACATCGATCGGCAGACCACCGTGGTCACCGGACACCAATCCACCATGCCGTCCATTGACAAGGCCACCGACAACGGCGAGATGAAGCAGCGGCAGCCGGAGCAGGAGCTGGTCTGCGTCACGGGGGCCGGAGGCTTCATCGGCTCCTGGGTCGTGAAGGAGCTCCTCCTCCGCGGCTACCGCGTCAGGGGAACCGCCAGGGACCCCGGTAAGTCCCTGTTTACTTACACCGTGCGTCAGTCGATGATGGATCCCTATTAATTCTGTAGTAGATAATCTAATGGTGGAGTCGTTTGTGCAGCTGACCAAAAGAACGCACACCTGCTGGCGATGGAGGGCGCCGAGGAGAGGCTCACCCTGTGCCGGGCCGACGTTCTTGACTACGACGGCCTCCGCACCGCCTTCCGCGGCTGCCACGGCGTCTTCCACGTCGCCTCGCCAGTCTCCAACGACCCGGTCAGTTCACTTCCTCTGCTCTGCTCACTTCTTGCGATTCTAACAAGCGCCGCGTACTGAGTGGCTTACCTCGTGCTCTGCTCTGCTGCCTTGCAGGACCTCGTGCCGGTCGCCGTGGAGGGGACGAGGAACGTGATCAGAGCGGCGGCGGACGCGGGCGTGCGGCGCGTGGTGTTCACTTCGTCCTATGGCGCCGTGCACATGGACCCCAACCGCAGGCCCGACGCAGTGCTCGACGAGTCGTGCTGGAGCGACTATGAGTACTGCAAAAACACAGGGGTAAGAATACTCTGCTCCATCCCACCCGATCATTGTTGCCACTTGCCAGTGAACTGAACTCACCTGATCTTCCTGTGCAGAACATGTACTGCTGCGCCAAGATGATGGCGGAGATCACGGCGACGGAGGAGGCGGCCAAGAGGGGCCTGGAGCTAGCGGTGGTGGTGCCGTCCATGACCATGGGCCCCATGCTGCAGCAGTCGCTCAACTTCAGCAGCAGCCACGTGGCCCGCTACCTCACCGGCGCAAAGCCCACCTACCCGAATGCCGTCGCCGCCTACACCGACGTCCGTGATGTCGCCCGCGCGCACGTCTTCGTCTACGAGCACCCGGACGCGCGCGGCCGCTACCTCTGCATCGGTGCCGTGCTGCACCGCGCGCATTTCCTTCAGCTCCTCGGCGACCTCTTTCCTCAGTACAACATAACCGCCAAGTACGTAGTACAATAATTTGAACCTGTTTGATTCGATTCTGGGCGTTGCTTGCTTGCTCACCATCGATTTTGTTGGCGTGCCCTCTCAGGTGCGAAGACGACGACAATTCCATGGCCAAGCCATACAAGTTCTCGAACCGGAGGCTGAGGGAGCTCGGATTAGAGTTCACTCCGTTGAGGGAAAGCTTGTACGAGACAGTGATGTGCTTGCAGAAAAAGGGCTATCTGCCTCTCCCCGTTGTTCCCATAGCACAGAAGCGTGCGTACTTGTAACAGGGCAGGACAGGGGATAAGCCCATCTGATGAAACAACAAGAGCAAAGCCGCAAGAACAAAAGAAGATACTATCCGGATTTTGGAGCTTCAGCATAGAATTAATTGTGTATTCCTACAAAGCACAGTGTGGCATGTAAATAGAATTAAAACCACAATAAGTATTTTGGAACGGAGGGAGTACTACCTCCGTCTAGGTGAATAAGTCATTCGCGCAGTTCTAGGTCATCGATTTGAGGAATTAAACATATGTTATATGTCATGAAAAGTATATCACTAGATTTCTACAAGGATGTAGTTTCTAAATATATATTTTTTATCACATATAATACATATTTAGATGGTTAAATCGTCAACCTAGAACTACGTGAAGGACTTATTCACCGAAACGAAGGTAGTATTATTTATTGTGTAATGAATGTACTTCTACCCATTATTAATAAATTCTTCTTTTCCCAAAAAAGTAAGAACGGTACCTTAATTTGGGATCAATAGGGGAAAATGTGTCTTGCTCTTGCAAGTCTGATCTGTACACAAGTACCATATTTGACTATGATGTTCCATTTTTTTTTACTTTTCCAATTTGTTTTCGTTTGGGTGGCCATGTTATTTTAATTTTTTTGGAAAAGGGGGCGGTCGGTTCATGTTTGATAGAGATAGTGATGGCTAGTTGCAGATGTGAGATAACACACAGATTTATCATCAACATACACTTGTGTCTGGATGCGTGAGATCACCGTAGCATCTCCAATGTGGGATTTTGGCCGTATCATCTCTTCTCAATAGTTTGATCAATGACCGGAGCCGCTCTGGCGTCTCACATATTCTTGGTTCCGCGGATCGCCTTGGCGGTTGGGCTGCTTGCCTGCCGTGTGCATGGTTTTCAGTTCATATCGTTGTGTCCATGTCCGGATTGTGTTCGTTTGCATCATCTTTCTTGGCACAACAGTTGTTCAGCGTGGATCATAATTGCTTTTTTTGCATTTCTTTTTTGTTTTTTATCTGCATAGGCATAGCATCGGACTTTGCTTCTTGCCGGTGTGATCGTTTGTGTTTGTGTTTTTAAACTCTTTTGTGCATAGACCAGGTCTGTGCTCATTTTTTTTTTATTTTTTTTAAATGGGCAAAAGATTTGCCACGTATATTAATTAAGAGAGAATAGAGTTTGTGTTACAAACACCCCTTAAGAATACACGGAAGAATCACTCTCCCGGCATGATGGACCCTAGCTTCTTAGCTCCGGCGGCGACCCAAAATGATGCCTCCCTTTTGATGTTGTCGAGAAGAACCGTAGGCGGAGCGGCCATGTTGCGGAATACACGAGCGTTTCGCTCGTTCCAGATCGTCCATGTAGTGAGCATGGTGAGCGAGGCCATGGCCTTCCGGTTGGGGACAGAAGCATCAGTCAACCCAAGCCACCAGTTAAGGTGGAATGCCTCAGGGGCCAAGTAGAGGTGTCAATGTGAATGAGTTGCAGCCACGCCTTGACCAAGCCCCATAGGCGAATGGCGAAACGACATTTGAAGAAGAGATGGTCAACCGATTCATTCTCACGCATGCATAAGGGGCATGAGCCACAGTTTGGCCAACCGCGCTTGGCCAATCGATCCGCAGTCCAGACTCTATTTTGGATGGCCAGCCAAGCAAAGAACTTGACCTTGGGTGGAGCCCAGATTTTCCACATTGCATGCTCCAAGGGAGAGCGAATGAGGCCGAGAAATTGCGCTTTGTAGACGGACTCCGCCGTGTAGAGGCCACTAGTAGAATGCTTCCAAACAATGTCGTCGTCAATATCCTCCTGTAGGTGAAAATCCCAGATGGTGGCCCAAAGCTCGAGAAATTGTCTGAAGTGCTCTATAGAAAAATCGGACGTCATCTTGATCTTTTTAACCCAAGCGCCATCCTCTAGTGCTTCCCGCACCTTCCAATTCTTCCTCGTTGACGCCGCATAGATGAGAGGGGCCAAATCCATGGGTTTGCGGTTGTGCACCCACGGAGAGTCCCAAAAGGGGGTGCACGCACCATTTCCCATGATAATAGTTGAGGAGGCATAGAAGAAGTTGTAGTCTGCGTTATCGCACGGGTTGCCCATGCCAACCCACATCTTAGTTGGCTCCTTCCACTCAAACCAAATCCAACGAATCCTCAGTGGCCTAGCAAATTTCTCCGTGTTTAGCACTCCAAGACCCCCATTGGCAATTGGGCGACAAACGGTGTCCCAATTAACCTTGCATTTGGCCCCGGTGGTCTTGTATGTTCCCTCCCAAAGGAACGCTCGCTCAAGCTTGTTGAGATTTTTGAGGGTGCTTGTGGGGACGACGAGCGTAGTGATGAAGTATATGCTTGGGAGGCAAGCACCTACTTGACCAAGGCGGTGCGTCCCATAGACGTGATGTTTTGCCCGTCCCAAGGGACCAACTTTGCCGCCGCCTTATCCTCCAAGAACTGAAAGTCCACCTTCCTGAGCCGCCACATAGAGAGCGGGAGGCCTAAGTATTTCATGGGGAAGGATCCGCGCGCCGCCGGAAGGTTTTGAAGGATGTCCGACAGGTTGATGTGCCCACAACGGATTGGGATGACCGAGCTCTTGTGAAAGTTGGTGGCTAGACCGGTGACATCGCCAAAAAGACTAAGGATGTTGGAGAGGTGGTCAATATCGCGCTTGATGGGTGCCATGAAGACCGCCGCATCGTCCGCATAAATTTAGTTCTACCCATTATTAATAAATTCTTCTTTTCCCCAAAAAAGAAAGAATGATATCATAATTTGGGATCGATAGGGGAAAATATGTCTTGCTCTTGCAAGTCTGATTTGTACACAAGTATCATATTTGACTATGATGTTCTATTTTCTTTTTACTTTTCCAATTTGTTTTCGTTTGGGTGGCCATGTTATTTTATTTTTTTGGAAAGGGGGTGGTCGGTTCATGTTTGATAGAGATAGTGATGGCTAGTTGCGGATATGAAGGTGCAACAAAGGCTAGCGATGTGAGATAACACAGAGATTTATCATCAACATACACTTGTGTATGGATGCGTGAGATCACCGTAGCATCTCCAATGTGGGATTTGGGCCGTATCGTCTCTTCTCAATAGTTTGATCAATGACCGGAGCCGCTCGGGCGTCTCACATATTCTTGGTTCCGCGGATGGCCTTGGCGGTTGGGCTGCTTGCCTGCTGTGTGCATGGTTTTCAGTTCATATAGTTGTGTCCATGTCCGGATTGTGTTCATTTGCATCATCTTTATTGGCACAACAGTTGTTCAGCGTGGATCATAATTGCTTTTCTGCATTTCTTTTTTGTTTTTTATGTGCATAGGCATAGCCTCGGACTTTGCTTCTTGCCGATGTTATCGTTTGTGTTTGTGTTTTTAAACTCTTTTGTGCATATTCTAATTGTGCATAGACCAGGTATGTGCTCATTTTGTTTTTATCCACTTGTTAGTACATTATATGAATCAATAAAAATCGCTTTTATCAAAAACAAAAAACAAAAGCTCAGGTGCACATGTTACCAACGTCTACAACACCTCGACTACTTGTCTTGAGTTAAAAATAAACTAGAAGAGTTGGGCGCGCTTTGCTGCGCCATTGCTGTCATTGAGTTTCATAAAATTTTTACTCCATTTATATCAAAATATAGGGTGTATTAGTTTTTTAAAATGTCAAACCTCTTTATGTTTGACCACATTTATGTGGAAATATATCAATATCCACAATATAAAATCAGATTTTTAGATTCATCATGGAATGAATTTTCATATCTCATTTATTTAGTATTGTGGATGCCGATATTTTTGGCTCTGAACATGGTCAAAGTTCATTTATTTAGTGTTTTGACAGGCTTTTCGTGGTGTGATTTTGTGTTATCTGCTAATCAATTCATACTTATGTGAAGAAATATTCTGCGCCGATGACTGCATGTACGATATTGGTGTTATAGTATCACATGTTGGTGCTTCTTTTTTCTAAGTGATGAGAGTGTGCGGGATTGGTATGATTTTATAGGTCGGTTGCTTTAGATTGATTTGAAAAAAATGTTGACCCAGTCAAAATCATGAACCAAATTCAATATTTAATTTCTCATTTGAATGAGAGAGCTCCAAAATTAAAGGGCATTCTAAATTAAATTGAGTGAGAGATTGTTGACTCGGTCAAAATCGGTGACCCAATTTTAAATTGATGGCCTCAATTGAACGAGAGGCCTCCAATCCTAGGGAGCTTAGTAATATAGTAGATGGCACACAAGAAAAGTCATGATAGTAATGTTGATTTATTTTTGATTTATTACTCATCACACATACACGTGCAGCAGCAGCTACATTTTCGAATGCAATGCGAACGACGATGACAGTAATTGCTGTGAAGCACGATCACGATAGTAATTGCTGTGAAGCACGATCACGATGGAGGGGAGGTCCTGTGCTGGATTTGGATGGGCAGGCCACGCAGCGGCGACGGCATGGGGTCCCTCACGAAGGTGTTCTCCTTGCAGCAGAGCTTCCATCTGAACTGCCTCACCAGGTGGTGCATCGTCACC
This sequence comes from Triticum aestivum, assembly GCF_018294505.1. Taxonomy (NCBI): domain Eukaryota; kingdom Viridiplantae; phylum Streptophyta; class Magnoliopsida; order Poales; family Poaceae; genus Triticum; species Triticum aestivum. The sequence continues at coordinate 700,969,674 of NC_057810.1, read as the reverse complement.
AGCGTCTCGATCCGGGAGAAGTCTATCCCGGGGCATAGCCTCGGGCCGGCCCCGAAGGCGACGAAGGAGCACAGCGGCGCTGCCTGGTTCTCGAACCTGGACGGGTCGAACTTGGCCGGCTCGTGGAAGATGCTCGCGTCCATGTGCGTCACGTTCGCCGTCCAGAACACCTGAAAGCTTTCAGATCAGCTTATTTCTCGGCCTCCGACGACTGTGGTAGCTAAGCTAGGTGGTGAATTACGAACTAGCAAATGACCTGCCATCCTTTTGGGATGAGGTAGCCGTCGAACTCGACGTCCTCCAGCGCTCTTCTGAAGTTGCCGAAGATCGGAGGGACGGTTCGTAGCATCTCCTGCGCGACTCGCCATGTGAACTTCATCTTCGTCAGATCTTCCCAGGTGAGAGCCTCTCCGTCGCCTTTGTTCATGCACTACCGGACTCGCGGTCTATGCCTACGGCCAAGGGCCGTCGGCATAGGCCCCTAGGCCGTCGGCATAGATCTATGCTGACGGCAGCCGTCGGCATAGAGCCGTCAGTCTAGATTACGCCAGCGTACTCCTGTCAGACCGTCAGCATAATAATGATGTCGGCATAGGGGGTATGCCGACGGCCCTGGCGTAGCCGTCGGCATAGTTTAGCCGTCGGCGTAGTTTTTCGTCTGACGGCAACGGACGGCGCCTTCAAACTGCTGGCGGGTCAGGAGGCGACACGTGGCAGGGCTATGCCTACG
>NC_057810.1:700964602-700968445 GCF_018294505.1 Triticum aestivum | reverse complement strand
ATGGCAAAGCCGTCGGCATAGATATAAATCTATGCCGACGGCTTGGCCGTAGGCACAACCCTGCCACGTGTCGCCTCCTGGTGGCTCCTGAGCGTATCTATGCCGACGGCTTTGCCGTAGGCATAGTTTTTTTTATATTCCCTGTTTCCTTTTTTCCAATTCATTTGACAACATTTCAAAACAGAATAATATGAAATATGACAGTTCATCAACATCATTTAAACATAGTCAAGTTCATCATCTAAAGATCATCACCGGCGAAAGTCCACGAACATAAGAGTAGTGCAAGACATGAAACATCATAAAAGTTGAAACATGAAAGACATGGCACAACGGCCGCATACACGGAATCATCATCGACATCAAGCACCACCGAGTCCACCTCCTCCAAAACCACCACCACCACCGAGTCCACCTCCGCCAAAACCACCACCAAGTCCACCTCCGCCAAAACCGCCACCGCCAAGTCCTCCTCCGCCAAAACCGCCACCGCGACCACCATCACTCTGCTAGATCGGAGTGACTGGGGTCGACGGAGCAGGAGTCGAGCCACCGGTCCCCTACATGTTTGAAAGAAGATTCAAACGGTAAATATGACATGATAGTGTTGAATGAACGAGAACTAGTTTGTCATTAGTTAGGCAAATTTACTAACCGGAGTATCACCACCTAGTGCCAGCCATTCCTCGAACGTGGGAATGTGTGGGGCGTCTCCCGCGGGTGGTGGTGGGGGTCCAACTTGTGGTGGCTCCGTGCGGTTAGTCCAAGACGCCAACATAGCCTAGATGTTAGTTAAACAAGTCCACTTAGAAACAAGCCGTGATCAACAAAGTTAGAAGGAATGAAAGTGCAAATTTGAGCTTGGTTTAAGAGGGCAAAACTAACCGCCATCACTTGACGGCTGTAATCATCATTTTCCTTCACTCATTGCAAGTACTCCCTCACCTCAATATGCCTATGCTCGAGAAAGGTCTAATATGCCTACAAAATTGAGGTTGTTTCTAAGTGGGCAGTGATGAAAATAAACTAAGAAAGATAGAGACAAAGAAGATAAGGGGAAGTACTTACAGCACGTTGGCGGACTAAGGGAGGCTGCGAACGCCCCGTACTCTCTAACGGGCTCGGGTTGGTAGCTCGAAGCCGTGTGTACGAGATCGACGGAGTGACCAAGCCATCAAAACACGGATACCGGCCATGGGACTTACCCTGGATGGCCACCACCGCCGTGTCGTCGATCTGAGACTGGGCGACCTCAGGAACGGGAACATCCGGATGCAACTTCTGATAGTTCTGAGTGCAAGACTCCAGGTGTTTCTCGGTGTTGTCGTGGTACTGGCTCTCGCCCTCCTTGCGATCACTCCACTCGCGGGCCAGCTTCCACGACTCCATGTCTGAGAGCGGCCTCTGCAACTTGTCCTCCTGCAACGTCAAACAGAAGTTAGCCATACATAAGAACATGACAGTAAAGAAGAACCAAAATGCATCTTTCATATAGATATACCTTCATGGCCTTGAAGCCCCAGTGGTTCCTGTTTCCTTGGCCGTGTGTCCCGTCTTTTCCACGGTTAGCCCGGGCATTGATGCTCTTGGCAACAAACTCTGGATCGTCACCGACCCACCTATCCACCAAACACGCCCATCCGTCATGCCTTCCATAGCACCAACGAGGAACAACCTATGCAAATTTTGGAAGCATGACATGTGAGCACGAAACATATAGTTGACTCCTTGAAACAATGAAAAGTCAGTAATAGTTACCATCATGAACTGCTCCCTGCTCATGGTAATTTTTTGCCTCTGTGCTTGAGTTTTGGTCATCTTTTGTTGCAGGTAGATGTGGTAGTACTGTGAGACGGCAACCCAACGCACCTCGTACTGCAACTGACGAGCTTTCTTCTTTGCAAACGCAAGTAAGACCATGTCGGCTCTGGCCTTGTGCTCATCAAGAACTCTATAGAGTTGCTGCAATCATGCATAAACCAGAAGCAAACAAGGCATGATTTGAGTGATTCAATGATAAACTATGAACGAAACTAAAGACAGGTGATTCAAAAGGGAACTTACCCAAAATTTGGTGATCACGGCCTTAGCGGCCGTCCCGTACTCCGCGTTGCTGCAAGCCTCGTAGTGGGCCTAGCTTGTGGCCAAAACACGCAGCTGTGGGTCCCTGTCTAGCCGCGGGCAGAATAGGCCAGGACAAAACCGCTTCAACAGGACAGCGAGAAGGCCGTTCGGTTTACGGCCCTTTCCGTGAAGGATCCAGTTACTGCAAAAGAATCAAAGGGTTGCCATGTGTACAATAAAAAAATGTTGTCATGTGTTGAGAGTATGATTGAGATGCACTTACTCTGTCCCCGCAGATTCAATGAGCCACTTGTGCGCCTCGATAGAAGGTGGTGTAGGTACTCCGACATTACCACGCAGCCACCCCTGCGGAGCACCCGGTGGCAAGTCACCCCACAACTCGGGGTCAACCTCCCCTCCACCCTCCTCGCCCTCCTCGGCCTCCTCCTCCTCGGCCTCCTCCTCCTCACCCTCCTCCTCCTCGACATCAGGAATATACTCCTCCTCCTCAGACTCAGAAGCTGCATCAGCATAGGAGGGCATCGAAGAAGACCCTCCTATTTCGGACACGGCCCGGAGTTTTTTGGCCCGGTTGCCTCTCCTCCCACCTCCTCGTCCTCTAGGGGCTCTCCCCCCACCCCCTCCTCCTCTAGGGTCTCCTCCCCCGACCCCTCCACCTCCCTGTGAGGTGCCATCCTCGCGTAGTCAGGAGGGAACCTTGTGGGCTCGTCCACTCCGAGTAAGTCCTCCTTTGAGTTTACTGAGGAAACTGGCACCGCTGGACTTGCCCATGATTAGCAAACCTGCATTGAGAAGAGAATAAACAATTAGTAAGGATATAAAAAAACAAGCATACAGGAAAGACATTAATAACGGAAGAGAACCTTATTAAAAGAACATACATTTTCTAGAACCCATATGAATCATCACTATTGTAATCTATTTGTCGACCGGTCTCATCATCACTATCCCGCATATCTTCGTTGTCTGACGGAGGTGGAGGCTCTTCCTCATCGTTAGCGTCAGCGTCTTCATTTAACTTTTCAAGCATAATTATGTCTCTTTGATTCACAACTGCCTCACCATCAATCCGGGCGCCGGCGTCGTTTGGGTCCAGGTCAACATAACCCAAGTCATCATCCTCCTTGTTTCGGACCACGTCATCATGTTCCTCTTGAAAAAACACTCCCTCGTATGTCATGGGGTTTATGTTGTAGTAATCATCATCGTTCGGGTCCGGTAGCTTACCATGTTGTAGTAACTATGAAAATTTTTGTTCAAGTGTCAAATTTTGTTCTTCAATTTTTTTAGCAAGATCATCATGATAAAATAACTACTCATCAGATACCAATTTTGTCAACATCACAAAATGGAACTATAGCTATTTGACAACATCTCAAATATGCCAATTTTGTTCTTCAAATTTGACAACATTTGACAACATCACTAAGTTGACCAAAGCTATAACTAACCAATATACATCAATCCATCCATTCATCCATACAACATGCATCTATCATATAACAAGCAGTAAAAAAATGCAAAACAAATGCAAAATAATGAAAAAAAAGCTCACTGGGGCGGCCGGGGACGGTGAGGCAGGGGCGGCCGGGGACGGTGAGGCAGGGGCAGCCGGGGCAGCGGCGAGCAGGGGGCGACGGTGGAGGGCCAAGGCAGGGGCGGCCGGGGACAGGAGGGCCGGGCGTGCGGGCCGACAGGAGCCGCGGCCGGCGCGCGGTCGGGGGGAGGCCGGGGCGGTGTTGGGGTCGGGGGAGGCCG
>NC_057810.1:700963369-700964308 GCF_018294505.1 Triticum aestivum | reverse complement strand
GGGGTGGGGGGGGGGGCGGCGGCGGCGCAGGTCGGGGTGGGGGGGGCGGCGGCGCAGGTCATGGGGTGCGGCGGCGGCGCAGGTCGTGGTCGGGATGGGAAAGAACGAGTGGCTGGCTAGCTAGTTGCCCGCTGGTAGTGGATAAGGCCACCCTATGCCGACGGCTAAGCCGTTAGCATAGCTGAGGTCGCCACGTGGCAGCTATGCCGACGGCTTAGCCGTAGGCATATTTTTTTTTGAATCATACATGATATGTAATTATGTTAAAAATAATACATGGTATATAATTATAATAATTATTTTTTTCTGAACCGAATTTTTTCTATGGTCAGCAACATTTCTTTATTATATAAATATTTGCTAAATTGTACTAACAAAAAGTGTACATTGTGTTAAAATATTTCAAAATAAATTGAGGGGGGCAACATTTCTTTATGATATAAATATTTTCTATGGTCTCGCGAAAGGTGATACATAGGAGAGCAACTGATTGAGGGGTACCGTTACCGAGTGCCTGATCCGGTAACTATGCGAGTGCCTGATCCGTCTACTACCGTTTCCCCCCTCGAGGTGCCGGCGGCGGTGCCGTCCGTGAGGGGGGGGGGCACACCGGAGACGCGTCCCACCTCTTCGGACATGCCACAACACCACCCCGCATGTATGAGGGCCCGGTACGACGCTCCGGTGGCATTGCTACCCCGCCCAGGGCCCCCGTCCCGCCTAACCCTGGAGCGGTTGACCACGGGATCTAGCCCTTTGACTTTGCACGGACGGGCTTTGACCAGTGGACCTCTCCACCCGGTTGTGTCGGGTCGGCCCAGAGGGACACCGGGGAGCAACATCCGGGCCAAACCCACAGCTAAATCCACTCCGTGTAGACCCGACGCGGCAGTTTCCTCCCTCCAGGTGCCGGCGGCGGCGACGTCCGTGACGGGGGGC